>NC_085138.1:325452628-325486945 GCF_035046485.1 Aedes albopictus
GAAGATAGAAGATAGAAGATAGAAGATAGAAGATAGAAGATAGAAGATAGAAGATAGAAGATAGAAGATAGAAGATAGAAGATAGAAGATAGAAGATTGAAGATTGAAGATTGAAGATTGAAGATTGAAGATTGAAGATTGAAGATTGAAGATTGAAGATTGAAGATTGAAGATTGAAGATTGAAGATTGAAGATTGAAGATTGAAGATTGAAGATTGAAGATTGAAGATAGAAGGTAGAGGAGAAAAGAGAGATGGTAGAAGATAGAAGATAGAAGATAGAAGATAGAATATAGAATATAGAATATAGAATATAGAAGATAGAAGATAGAAGATTGAAGATAGAAGATAGAAGATAGAAGATAGAAAATCCCCAAAGCCTGAATCAAATTCTGTCTCATCTGACCTACCTCAACACCAACAAACCGACATTCACGGAAATTGTAACTAATCGGCTATATCATGCCTTCTGGAGGGGGGTCAACGGTCGAAGCGAGTCAAAGTGTAAATTGATATTCTTCATGTGTTGTTTTGCTGCTTACGCGCTAACTAACCAACAACTGCTTAGTAAGTATTGGCACTATTGATTCTAGACGACGGACATCTCTAGGTATGTGAAGAGACGGGGAGACAGCAGGCGAACGGTCGAGCGATACAAACTGTTACTTATTATGGGGATTGGTATCGGCTGTGATTTGTGGCACGACTCGCTCATCAGTCGACCAGCCCGGAGAATGGTGGTGGTGTTTGCACACATGTAGGGTTTCTTGTTTGCAAATTTCCGATCGTCATCGACGACGATGGGGCTAGTATAGGTAGGTATATTGAAATTATGTGTGCTTTGAACTTTGGCTCGGCTCGGAAGCAAATCTGAGCCGGCCGGCATGTGGTCGGAGATCGGGTTACTCTCCTGCCGCCGCCAAGCAGGTTGGCTACGATACTGCTGCTGGTTGTTCCTGTTTACGCTTTTGGGCACAAGCCGTACCGAGACATGACGTACCCATTGGAACAGATTTGTTTTATGAATGCTTTCCTGGTTGTTACATTGTGGGTGTGCGTTCACGTGGGCTTGGGTAGGGGGTGTTCATTACACGTATATATCACACAATGTAATACATAGTTCTTATGTTGAATTTTTGTTTTCTTCTTTCCAGGTATGCATTGGATATTTCTTCATTTTTTTCAACAAAACTCTAATATCAGTTATACAAATAAACTTTATTTGGGTAAGTATAATACATACATTTATGCATAGTTAGCTTGTCTGGCTTTTCAAAAGTGTTCTCTGATTCTCAAGTTCCTCTGCATATATTGATTGTCATCTACTAAGTCTGGTCGAATTTCAGCCAAATTTATTTGGCGCCGAAAAGGTGTAAGGCTAGAAGGGGACGCAGGATGGGGATTGTAACATAAGGCTGAATTTCAAAAGGCTGAATGCACAAAAGGCTGAATACGAAAGGCTGAAATCAAGAAAGTGTAACATAAGGCTGAAATTACAAAAGGCTGAAAATTTAAAAGGCTGTAAATTCTAAAATGCATATTTAAGTTATAGCACTTCTTCCTTTTCTTGGAGTAACGCCCGAACTGAGATCGAGCCTGCTTCTCAGCTTTGGCATATCATGCAACAGGCACGAAAATACTCAATGCCAAAGGGAGTCAAGAAAATTTTTGTAATGAAAAGTTCTTGGTCCGAACGCGAATCAGCATGGGCCTTAGTTTCTTATAGTGTAAAGGCCAATGGTGCATACCAACGAACAACAAAAGCAACTGATTATATCGTTAATTAATCCTTCTTTAAACATGAGCTATTCTTTTGAGTCATGCTGTTTTGGAGTAGGTTGTCATTACGGCTACTAAAACAATATCATCAGAGATTCTCCCTTCTATGCTATTCTTTTGAAAAATACTGTCTTACTAATGTAAGTATTCGATAACTCATAGCATTATTACCAGTCGTAAAACTTTCCGATTCAGAACATAGTAATTGAAGCATATTCCCCCAAAATTGCTTAGTTTGGCCAACCATGAACCAGGGACGGTAAGGCGGTCATTCGTCAAGCTCAAACAAAACCAATGCGAGTGCCACGGCTGGGTAATCGACCACAAGCAAATTTTCAAATACATCGTAATATCAATGAATGTATGTAATTATTTCTAATTGGCGTGATCTGTTTGAGTTGTTAGTGTTGAGGTTGGCCTTTAGACTGGTGCGTTTGAATCACCATTTCAGCCTTATGATATTTCAGCCTTTTGATGCATTCAGCCTTCTGTAATTTCAGCCTTTAGTGTTTCAGCCTTTTGATATTTCAGCCTTTTGTAATTCAGCCTTTTGTACGTAACCCGCAGGATGATGCCACTATTCTTTTGCATGTTATAAAACTGTTAGTATTAATCTTGCGCTGTGAGTGTTTTTCTTTATGCCCAAAAATTCTACAGATTTTTTAGATTTACTGTTGATTGTTTGCCATGATATTACTTGGAAATTTTTCCACTAAGAAATTGTTTAAATGAGCAAAAAAAAACGAATTGTTGCGTAGGGTCACCGTGCCCTTAGTAATCTTATGCTCTTATGCAAATTCATCCTACAGGTATTCTTCGATATGACGTACCCTCGATATAGCGTACCCTCGATATAGCGAATTCGATATAACGTACATTTTGCTTCGATATAACGTACAACATTGAAAAATTTTATTTTTCCCACGAATAACCCTTAGATAAACTACGATATCACTCAAACCAATGTTTTGTTGCAGCATTAGTCTTGTTTCCCAGAATTAGCGCAATTCGGGGAAAAATTTAGTGTACGTTATATCGAAGCAAAATGTACGTTATATCGAAGCACAAAAAACAAAATGATTTTTTCGTCAAAATTCAATTTTCAAATTTTCATTATTAGTTTTGTGAATTTCACCGAAATCATTATTTTGGATTAATTTCACGTCGAATACATCAATACTAGCATAAAAAATATTAAATTTTTCTCTGCTTCGATATAACGTACACTTCGATATAACGTGTAAGCAAGGCTTGGGCGTGGCTCTAATTCAGGAGCCATGGTCTAATAAAGGAAAAATACTTGGTATTCAAACACAAAATTGTAAGTTGTTCTATGACGAAGCTCAGAGTTCACCTAGAACTGCTGTATTAATTTATAAAACACTCAAATGCTATCCAATTACAGAATTTATTAAACGAGACATTGTTGCGGTCATGGTGGAGGTACCAACAACTAGGGGAAAAACAGAGGTCGTTGTGGCTTCAGCGTACTTCCCTGGTGATGATACTGTGGTTCCTCCTCCTGAGATCGATCCATTCGTCCAAAAATGCAGAGAAATCAACAAGCCATTCATTCTTGGGTATGACGCCAACGCCCATCATACGGTGTGGGGAAGTACGGATATCAACAGTCGAGGTGAGTGCCTATTGGAATATCTCTCAGCAAGTAACATAGGTAATAAGGGAAATGAACCAACTTTTTCAAACGCAATCAGACAAGAAGTTTTAGACTTGACTTTATGCAACGCTGCAATTTATGAAAGAATTTCAAACTGGCATGTGTCGGATGAAACCTCTTTGTCTGATCATAGACATCTTCTTCTTCTTCTTCTTGGCGTAACGTCCTCATTGGGACAAAGCCTGCTTCTCAGCTTCTATTAGCACTTCCACAGTTATTAACTGAGAGCTTCCTCTGCCAATGACCATTTTGCATGCGTATATCGTGTGGCAGGCACGAAGATACTCTATGCCCAAGGAAGTCAAGGAAATTTCCTTTACGAAAAGATCCTGGACCGACCGGGAATCGAACCCGTCACCCTCAGCATGGTCATGCTGAATACCCGTGCGTTTACCGCCTCGGCTATATGGGCCCATAGACATATTATGTTTGAATGGAAGGAAGGCAATTGCCTTGCTACTACATTCAGAAATCCCAGGAAAACAAACTGGGATCAATATGTACAAAATCTGAATACGAGCTTAGTAACGGAGAGGGGAAAGATTGATTCAATTCAGGAATTAGAATCCTTTTCTCAAAAGTTAAACGATAAGATACTCAGTTCATTTTACCAAAGCTGTCCTACCAAACGAGCGTCCTCAAACAGAGACGTGCCGTGGTGGAGTACAAAACTTGAACGACTTCGGAAAATATCTCGTAAAATGTTTAATAGAGCGAAAGCTACTTCAGACTGGTCTCAGTATAGGAAGTCTTTAACTGAATATAATAATGAAATAAGGAAAGCTAAACGAAGATCTTGGGTTCGAACATGTGAAAACATCAGCAATACCCCTGAAGTTGCAAGGCTACAGAAATTGCTAGCAAAAGATCACACCAGTGAACTCGGATATTTAAAACGTAATGATGGGGATTTTACTAAAAATCCTCGCGAAACTTTAGACTTAATGATGGAGACTCATTTCCCTGGATCGGTTCAATGTGCAGATCCGGTAAGATTTGAAGGCCTTGATGGTGAAAGGTATTCTATGAAGACATCTTACATGTCTACCAGAACAGAAAACATCAGTCCAGATCTAGCCGACAATATCTTCACGAGAGCCAGAGTAGAGAATGCAGTTAGATCTTTTCAGCCTTTCAAATCTGCTGGAGTAGACGGAATATTTCCTGCACTTCTTCAAAAGGGCGAGGCAGTTTTAATTCCGTCTCTAATAGAGATTTTCAAGGCAAGTATAGGATTGAACTACATTCCATCAAAATGGAGAAAAGTAAAAGTCATTTTTTTTACCAAAGGTAGGGAAGCGGAATAGGACGCATCCTAAATCATACAGACCCATCAGTCTTTCATCAGTTTTGTTAAAGACTATGGAGAAAGTTCTTAACCCACCATCAGTCGCATCAAAAAAAGTTACACGAGCGGTCGCGTCGTGTACTCAGTACACGGCATACGCTTTCAATTATGGTTTACATGCTTTACTAGATACAATGTTGGTGTCTTCAGCAAAAATGTCCAACTGGATAATGCGCGTCTGATAGTGGACATGTGGAACCGGTCAACACGATCTGGTCCTGTCCCGGGTGTCGGAATGGCCCTCGCGGGAACCTGTTTCGTGGACATTTCAGTTATGGCACCAAAACTAGGCATGCGACGGCTCTATCTTCATGATTTTCCATATCCATTATTTTGGTAACCATGAAAATGACCAGTGACCTCCCTGGCCAACCCGTGGCCACCGGAATGTGCCCTGGAGGAACCTGTTTCGAGGACATTTTGACCATGACACCAAAACTAGGTATGCGACGGCTCTATCTTCATGATTTTTCATATCCATCACCTTAGTAACCATGAAAATGACCAGTAACCTCCCTGGCTAACCCGTGGCCACCGGAATGTGCCCTGGAGGAACCTGTTTCGAGGACATTTTGACCATGACACCAAAACTAGGCACGCGACGGCTCTATCTTCATGATTTTTCATATCCATCATCTTAGTAATCATGAAAATGACCAATGACCTCCCTGGCTAACCCGTGGCCACCGAAATTTGCCCTGGAGGAACCTGTTTCGAGGACATTTTGACCATGACACCAAAACTAGGCATGCGACGGCTTTATCTTCATGATTTTTCATATCCATCATCTTAGTACCCATGAAAATGACCAGTGACCTCCCTGGCTAACCCGTGGCCACCGGAATGTGCCCTGGAGGAACCTGTTTCGAGGACATTTTGACCATGACACCAAAACTAGGCATGCGACGGCTCTATCTTCATGATTTTTCATATCGATCATCTTAGTACCCATGAAAATGACCAGTGACCTCCCTGGCTAACCCGTGGCCACCGGAATGTGCCCTGGAGGAACCTGTTTCGAGGACATTTTGATCATGACCTCCCTGGCTAACCCGTGGCCACCGGAATGTGCCCTGGAGGAACCTGTTTCGTGGACATTTTGGCTTTGACGCCAAAACTAGGCATGCGACGGCTCTAGCTTCATGATTTTCCATATCCATCATCTTGGGTAAATTGCCAATTGGGTTTTTAAATTAAGAAAAATGTATTGATTTTTTGATTTTATACGAAAGAGCTCCTTTTTCTGAACCACTATGATTTTTTTCAGATTTTTAGAACTTTATTTTGGTACCTAAAATCGATTTCGAAAAGATTTATCGAAATCACCTTTTGACAGCTGGGCAACTGCTTGACAGCTCCGCCAAGTACAAAATGCGACGAGGGGTGATTCGACAAATCGCTCCCATACAAACTTCAAATTGATTTTTAAATAGGTTCCCGGGCATCAAAATTCATGAAAATTTGGATTTCGGCTCAGTTTTGCATGCAGATTCAGAATATGGAATTATCTCAACACCGTTAAAGAAGCCAATTGTTACACACCTTAAAAACTCGCCAATTGTTGCACACCTCATAAGAAAAGCATGGAGTGTGCAACAATTAGCGAGGTTCCAAGGTGTGCAATTACTCTGTATGAGGCGGTCATGCTTATAATTTCGCTTATAGCATGGTGAATCCGTTAATTTGATACATATTTGCCTCCCAAAAGCGTTTTTGTATTGTATAAAAATATGTCCAATCTAGTTTTGTAATTTTCGAATAGAAAGAAATAAAAAATAGTTTTTTTTGCTTCACGGAGCCGAAATTTTTTGTTTTGTGAACTTGGTTACCAACTGATTTGTATACAGTCATACCTCGGTATAACGTAGCCTCGATATTACGTAACTCAGTATAACGTAACTTTTACCTCGATATAACATAACTTTTTTATGGTTCCAATGTTTTGCTATTTGAATAATAAACGTGATTCACGGAATAGTCTTTATGATATTACGCTCCTCCTGGAACCAAGTCTACTAACCAGTTTAGCGATATACGAACACTTTCGCAGTTATATGACAGTAAACATGGCACATCATTTTGACGTTTGGCGGTGCGATAACTCCAAATTTGTTGAACTTACCGGACTCACAGGTAAAAAGCATTGCAGTTAAACCGTTTGCACCGACCGAACGTCTACTGTACTTATTCTTGACATATCTACTGAAATATAGCCTTCCAACTCCAAAAGACATGACAGTAGACAGCAGTGGAAGCAAATTCGGTTTCATGCGATACTGCGAGTTATAACGCCGGAGCAAGTCCGCCTAGTCTTAGAAGAACCCTGCAGAAAATCGCTCAAGAAATTCTCTGATAAATCCCTAGATAAATTTCTTGATAAATTTCTGGCGAAATTTTGTGATATATCCCACGGATGAATTATTTCGGTGGAAATATTTCAAAAGTATTCTATTCTTCCTAAAGGAATTCATGAAATAATCACATGAAGAATTTATGTAGAAATGCCACGTAAAGTACCAGAGGGAATTTCTGGAGGGATTCAAAGCAAGCTTCTAGAGGAATCACAGCGAAAATCAATGAAAAAGGGGAAATTCCTTAAGGAATCATTAATAGAAATGCTTTGGAAGAAAATGAGGCATCCCTTTTACCAAGGGCTGAAAGTCTCTTTAATAAAGACAAATCAATCAATGAGGCATCCCTGGAGTAATTCAACAGGGTTTCCTGGAACGAGCAATCTTTGAATGGGTCTCTGAAGAAATTCCTGGTGGTTTTTGCCGATATCCTGAGTTTTCGGAAATCCTTTTCGAATATTTAAGGTAAATGTCACGGACTACCTTTGAAAAACGCCAATGATATTCACGATGAATATCATTTGGTATTTTTCAAATGTAGTTCGTGACATTTACCTTAAATATTCAAAAAATGGCAGTTTTTTCGTGACTTTCTTGCAGAACTGGTCTAGCTGCACAAGTTTTTCATATACCATATCCTCAGGTTCAGCTTCTAAAATGAGCTGTAGGTGGTTGAATTTAGATATGACGAAATGAAATTTTCAGCACTGCCTATGGTAGAACCACTGCGCAGCGTCCTTGCATTATAAGAAGTACGCAGTTCGCAAGATTTTTTGGCCTATCTCGATGCGTGGAAAATTCAGGTAAGGAATCGCTCGAGAAATGAAGAAGCTTTTGATTCTTCTTGACTCCAGTACGGAACTGAGAAGATACGTCAAATCAAATGAAGCTCTCTGTGTTGAAGTTCTTGACCATTCCGGAAAAGAAAAAATAATGAACTGAACGAAAATTACTTGAGCGATACCTAGCATAAACCCGTGGCCACAGGAACATGTTAGAGGACGGCTCTATCTTCATAATTTTTATATTCATTGCCTTGGTAACCGTTACCCCCAGTGGCCACGAGTGTGACAGATAGGTCACTGGTCCTATTTTAATAACGAAGGTGAAAAAACATGAGGAGCCATGGGCAAAATGTATTCGGAACAGGTTTCTTCAGGGCAAATTCCAGTGGCCAGAGGTTAACCAGAGAGATGACTGGCACTGTTCACAGTTCCAAAGATGATGTACATGAAACATCATGACGATAGAAAACCACTATATCCACAGTTGTGAAGGCGTGATTATTCAGTGTATGCATGCTGATGGTGACAGGTTCGATTCGCGGTCGGTACTGGAACTTTTTGTAATGGATTTTTTCTTAGCTTTCTTCGTTATAGAGTATCTTTGTGCCTGCCACACGCTATACACATGCAAAATGATCATATGCAAAGGAAGCTCTCAGTTAATAACTGTGGAAGTGCTCATAGAACATTAAGCTGAGTATCAGGCTTTGCCCCAGTATGGACGTTACACAAAAAAGAAGATGAAGATCATGGAGATAGAGCCCTTGCATGGCTGGTAGCCACGGGTTAATCAGAGAGGTCACTCGCAGTTTTTTTTTCGGTTACAAAGATGATGGATATGGAAAATCGTGAAAATAAAACCGTCGCATGCCTAGTTTTGGTGTCATGGTCAAAATGTCCTCGAAACAGGTTCCTCCAGGGCACATTCCGGTGGCCACGGGTTAGCCAGGGAGGTCACTGGTCATTTTCATGGTTACTAAGATGATAGATATGGAAAATCATGAAGATAGAGCGTCGCATGCCTAGTTTTGGTGTCATGGTCAAAATGTCCTCGAAACAGGTTCCTCCAGGGCACATTCCGGTGGCCACAGGTTGGTCAGGGAGGTCACTGGTCATGTTCATGGTTACTAAGATGATAGTTATGAAAAATCATGACGATGGAGCCGTCGCATGCCTAGTGTTGGTGTCATGGTTAAAATGTCCTCGACACAGGTTCCTCCAGGGCACATTCCGGTGGCCACGGGTTATCCAGGGAGGTCACTGGTCATTTTCATGGTTACTAAGATGATGGATATGAAAAATCATGACGATAGAGCCGTCGCATGCCTAGTTTTGGTGTCACAGTCAAAATGTCTTCGAAACAGGTTCCTCCAGGGCACATTCCGGTGGCCACGGGTTGGCCAGGGAGGTCACTGGTCATGTTCATGGTTATTAAGATGATGGTTATGAAAAATCATGACGATGGAGCCGTCGCATGCCTAGTTTTGGTGTCATGGTCAAAATGTCCTCGACACAGGTTCCTCCAGGGCACATTCCGGTGGCCACGGGTTGGCCAGGGAGGTCACTGGTCATGTTCATGGTTACTAAGATGATAGTTATGAAAAATCATGACGATGGAGCCGTCGCATGCCTAGTTTTGGTGTCATGGTCAAAATGTCCTCGACACAGGTTCCTCCAGGGCACATTCCGGTGGCCACGGGTTATCCAGGGAGGTCACTGGTCATTTTCATGGTTACTAAAATAATAGATATGGAAAATCATGACGATAGATGCGTCGCAAGCCTAGTTTTGGTGTCATGGTCAAAATGCCCTCGACACAGGTTCCTCCAGGGCACATTCCGGTGGCCACGGGTTAGCCAGGGAGGTCACTGGTCATTTTTATGGTTACTAAAATAATGGATATGGAAAACCATGAAGATAGGGCCGTCACAAGCCTAGTTTTGGTGTCATGGTCAAAATGTCCTCGACACAGGTTCCTCCAGGGCACATTCCGGTGGCCACGGGTTAGCCAGGGAGGTCACTGGTCAAGTTCATGGTTACTAAGATGATGGTTATGAAAAATCATGACGATAGAGCCGTCGCATGCCTAGTTTTGGTGTCATGGTCAAAATGTCCTCGACACAGGTTCCTCCAGGGCACATTCCGGTGGCCACGGGTTATCCAGGGAGGTCACTGGTCATTTTCATGGTTACTAAAATAATAGATATGGAAAATCATGACGATAGATGCGTCGCAAGCCTAGTTTTGGTGTCATGGTCAAAATGTCCTCGACACAGGTTCCTCCAGGGCACATTCCGGTGGCCACGGGTTAGCCAGGGAGGTCACTGGTCAAGTTCATGGTTACTAAGATGAAGGTTATGAAAAATCATGACGATAGAGCCGTCGCATGCCTAGTTTTGGTGTCATGGTCAAAATGTCTTCGAAACAGGTTCCGCCAGGGCACATTCCGGTGGCCACGGGTTGGCCAGGGAGGTCACTGGTCATGGTCATGGTTACTAAGATGATAGTTATGAAAAATCATGACGATGGAGCCGTCGCATGCCTAGTTTTGGTGTCATGGTCAAAATGTCCTCGACACAGGTTCCTCCAGGGCACATTCCGGTGGCCACGGGTTATCCAGGGAGGTCACTGGTCATTTTCATGGTTACTAAGATGATGGATATGAAAAATCATGAAGATAGAGCCGTTGCATGCCTAGTTTTGGTGTCACGGTCAAAATGTCTTCGAAACAGGTTCCTCCAGGGCACATTCCGGTGGCCACGGGTTGGCCAGGGAGGTCACTGGTCATGTTCATGGTTATTAAGATGATGGTTATGAAAAATCATGACGATGGAGCCGTCGCATGCCTAGTTTTGGTGTCATGGTCAAAATGTCCTCGAAACAGGTTCCTCCAGGGCACATTCCGGTGGCCACGGGTTGGCCAGGGAGGTCACTGGTCATTTTCATGGTTACCGAAATAATGGATATGGAAAATCATGAAGATAGAGCCGTCGCATGCCTAGTTTTGGTGCCATAACTGAAATGTCCACGAAACAGGTTCCCGCGAGGGCCATTCCGGCACCCGGGACAGGACCAGATCGTGTCGACCGTTTCCACATGTCCACTATCAGACGCGTATTATCCAGTTGGACATTTTTGCTGAAGACACCAACATTGTATCTAGTAAAGCATATAAACCATAATTGAAAGCGTATGCCGTGTACTGAGTACACGACGCGACCGCTCGTGTAACGGTCTGGTTCACAAAAAAGTTACACCAGCGGTCGCGCCGGTGTACTGAGTACACATTAAAAATGTGAGGTTAGAATTACGTATTTTTCGAGTACTTTCCGTGCATTTTTTCATTTTTTTTCTGCCTTACTAACAAGAAGAAGAGTGGATCTTGGAATAGGACCAACACCCGGTTCAATTTGGTGCGTATTTCGATTATATTTTTGCATTTTTCTGAGATGCGTGTACTCAGTACACGCAAGCGACTGATGGTGGGTTAACGATTTTATTAGTTCAAAATACATGCAAGAACATCCACTATCAGAAACCCAGTTTGCATACCAATCTGGGAAGTCAACAGTCACGGCGTTGCAATCTCTGGTGTCTAAAGTGGAAAAAACACTTATAGCAACAGAAATAGCACTATGTTCATTTTTGGATATTGAAGGTGCTTTTGATAACACTTCCTATTCTTCGATGGCTCGTGCCATGGAAAAAAGGGCTTTGATACGGCTATCATTAACTGGATTCATTCTATGCTTGCAAAAAGAGAAATAATTTCTGAGCTAGGTGGGTCGTCTATAATGATTAAGGCAACGAAAGGTTGTCCTCAAGGAGGGGTCCTTTCACCACTGATGTGGTCCTTAGTTGTAGACGATCTGCTAAGAAGCTTGGAGACACTTGGTTTCGAGGTTGTAGGCTTCGCAGATGATATTGTCATCATAGTAAGAGGAAAGTTTGATAGTATTATTTCAGAGAGAATGCAACAGGCTCTGCAATTTACCCATTCATGGTGTGTGCAGGAAGGCCTTAACGTCAACCCCTCAAAAGTAGTAATTGTTCCGTTCACTAGGAAAAGGAAGTTCAACCTCAAAACATTGAAGATTGGAGGTGTACAAATGCGTCTTAGTGAACAAGTTAAGTACCTTGGTGTAATATTAGACGCCAAATTAAACTGGAATGCTCATATTGAGTATGTAATTGGCAAAGCTACCAGTGCTTTTTGGTGCTGCTCCAAAACGTTTGGAAGAAAGTGGGGCTTAAAACCAAAAATGATAAAATGGATTTACACATCTATTATACGTCCCAAAGTAACGTATGCTTCGCTCGTGTGGTGGCCAAAAACAAAAGAGGCCACTGCGCAGGCTAAGCTTGCAAAACTTCAACGCCTGATGTCCATCGCTGTAACGGGAGCGATGCGAAGTACTCCGTCAAAATCGTTAGATGCAATTCTTTATTTGCTACCATTGCATGAATTTGTGCAATTAGAAGCGGAAAAGAGTATGATCAGATTAAAATGGTTGAAGGAATTTATGCCAGGAGATTTAGTAAATCACTTAAGCATATCAAAACACTTCCAAAGTAACTCTGTAATGAATATGAATGGAGATTGGATGAAACCAGTGGATAACTATGACATTCCTTACAACGTATGTGAAACATCGCGTTTAGAGTGGGATGCCGGAGGACCAGCTGTTCGTCAAGGTTCCATTAAATTCTTTACAGATGGATCAAAAGTTGGGACACAAACGGGGGCTGGGATCTTTGGCCCTGGAATAAAAATTTCAGTGCCAATGGGGAACTATCCAACGGTGTTTCAAGCGGAGATCTTTGCTATTCTAGTATGCGCAGACTCTTGCTTGAAAAGAAAGTACAGATATGCAAATATTTGTATTTTCTCTGACAGCCAAGCTGCGTTGAAAGCACTGAACGCTTATAAATGTACATCGAGACTTGTCTGGGAATGCATACTCTCACTGCGAAAACTGTCTCAAGAGAATTCAGTAAACATATATTGGGTTCCTGGACATTGTGGCATTGAGGGAAATGAAAAGGCAGACGAGCTCGCAAAACAAGGATCTAATACACAGTTCTTTGGACCAGAACCTTTCTGTGGCATATCATACTGTGCCATAAAAATGGAATTGAAACGATGGGAAGAACAAAGGGTGATTACCAACTGGATGGTAACCAAAAGATGTAATCAATCAAAAAGATTTATAACACCAAATGCAGGAATTACTAGGAAGCTCTTGGAGCTTAATAAGAGAACTTTGTGCACGTTCACTGGCCTAATAACTGGACACTGCCCGAGCAGATATCATTTGAAGAACATAGGTCGGGTTCAGAATGATATCTGTAGATTCTGTAACATTGAATTGGAAACCTCGGAACATCTGCTTTGCAGTTGTGGTGCTTTGTACAAACGTAGATCCAAATTTCTAAATTATGGTTGCTTGCAACCGAGTGAAATTTGGTCTCTCAACCCCGGGAAGGTAGTAGGTTTCATAAACTCTATTTTGCCTAACTGGGAAATGACGCGTCAGGATACTTAAGCGGATAACTTAATAAAGGGTGATCAGCTTTGTAAGATGCGAATAGTAAACAGGGGTATACCACAAAAGTTCAACTCACTGGACGCAGTGGTTCAACTCCCCCAACAAAAAAAAAAAACCCTGATAAATCCACCTAGTGGTGATAGCGCCTTTCTCGTCGAATATGTACTCATGATGTCGACGTAAGCCGAAGTGTTCCTGAATCCTGAGAATACTTTATTAAGAAAAGCAAGAATTTTATCAAAGCCATTATCGAATAGAAAAACTTATTGATGACGCATATTCCGACGTTATGTTCAACTATAGGCAGAGCTTAAACATATCAGAGCTCTCAGTTGACTGCTTGACCACCTTCACTGTCATTGGAGGCCAATCAATATGAAGACGATGATTACAAGCTAAGATATAATCTTTTTCACAACCACAGATCACTTTGGGGTCGTCGACAATATTTTTTCTGTACACTTCAGGCTATATTTTATTATCGCTGATAACAAGATCCATGTAAAATTGAACAAAAAAATTGCAAGCAAGTGAAATTTCCCAAACTAAATCCCAATAAAATTTCAACCACATTACAGAGCGCGAGGGCGCAACCAGTCACATCAGAATTTTGTGTAGTAACTTTAGACACAAAAGGGGACTGAAAAAAAAATGCTCAGGGTTGTTGCGATTAAATTTTAATTTTCCCATACAACGTTGACTGGAATGGTGTGATTTGATGAGTTCTGAGATCACTTTAGTTTTGTCATGATGAAGAGAACAATTACACATATCTATCGCTTGCTATGATTTTGCTCACTTTCGTAGTTCCGGTAAAGCACCCAAAGTTGGTTCTGTAATAGGGTAATTTTCTAATTGTTACACAGCTAGAAATTTGCCAATTGTTGCACACCTCATAAGAATAGCATGGAGTGTGCAACAATAGGCGAGTTTTTAGCCGTGCAACAATTGGAAAATGCTGGTTGTCTCTAATGTGGTTTGAGCCTATTTTCTTGCTAACCGGTAATCAGGTTATCAAAAAAGCCGCGATTTGACGTGTGGCATGCATTAGTTTGGTTAACTTTTGTATATGGCCACTTCCGGCGGGACACCCGGAACCACAAACACTACTGGTAGTAACTTATGTAGTCTGTGCCTATTTTTTTGCTAACCGTTCATCAGGAAATCGAAAAGGCCGTGATTTGATGCACCGAATGCATGAGTTTGGTTCAATTTTACATTTTACCACTTACGGCGGGACATCTGGAACCAGGACAGTACCAATTGTCCCAAATATGGCATGACACCCGGACACCCGGACATCCGGAACCGGTTCTGGAATACTACCGGTTCAGATATGTAATGTTGGTGGCACGACTGGTGTTGTTGTTCGAAGACATTTTCCGGAAATACAGTCAATTAAACCTTGCGTTGATTCTTTTAAATCTTCGCCAACGTTTCGGCCCTTGTTGGGACCTTCTTCAGGGCTCGATTTGATTTAGATCGAGCCCTGAAGAAGGTCCCAACAAGGGCCGAAACGTTGGCGAAGATTTAAAAGAATCAACGCAAGGTTTAATTGACTGTATTGCCGGAAAAGGTTCAGATATGGTCTGAGACTATTTTCCTGCATACCGTTAATCAGGTTATCGAAAAAGCCGCAATTTGATGTGTCGCATGCATGGATTTGGTTCACTTTTTTATTTGGCCACTTCCGGCGGGGCACCCGGAACCGGTTCTGGAACACTACCGGTTCAGATATGGTCTGAGAGTATTTTCCTGCATACCGTTCATCAGGTTATGGAAAATGCCGCGGTTTTATGTGTCGCATGCATAGGGTTGTAGCATTTTCATGTCTGGCCCCTTCCTGGAGTACCGGTCCGGAACACCTAAATGGCCATAACTCCGGAACGGCTGGACCGATCCGAACCATTTTCAATAGGAAACAATGGGACAAGATTCCGCGTCGAATGAACCGTAGGTCATTAAAATCGGTTGAGGTTTACTGCCAAAAAGTGATGTGAGTTTTTTGTACACACACATACACACATACACACATACATACACACACACATACATACACACAGACATCACCTCAACTCGTCGAGCTGAGTTGATTGGTATATGTGACTCGACTCTCCGGGCCTTCTATCAAAAAGTCATTTTTGGAGTGAACATATAGCCTTTCCAGTACACGAGAAAGGCAAAACGTACAAAGAGAAAACTTTTTTGTACGTTATATCGAAGAGTACCTGTATTTGAAAACAAAACATCGATACGGCATCGATAGATTCCGTTCTTTTTGTTATCATTCATTCCCACTTCTAGAACAAAATACAAAAATTAGAAACAAAAGAAGAACCATATGACGAGCAAATCACCACTAGCGAGCGATAAACTAAATAAATTAGATGCCGTATCGAGTTGTATTTGCCATACGAGATACTCCCATTTTGTATGGTTTCCGAGCCTATAACTTCATTAAACAACCGCCATCTTGAATTATAGGTAGCCATATTGGATTTTGAGCCGTCATCTTGGAATTTCATTTTGACTTAATAAATTGATCAACAACTTGAATTTTGGGCGGTCATACTGGAGGTCACCATTTTGGATATTTTGGTCTTCACTTTTGGACTTTGAACCTTTCCTTTATACCAAATGTATCCATTTCGAATAGTTTCAGAGCCTAAAGCCTCATGCAATATATTGGATCTTATGCCGCCATGGTGACACTAATGTCCCAAATGGAGCTGACCTTCTGATAGGCCACTATATTGGATTTTAAGCCGTCATCTTGAATTTTCTGGTAATCCCTTAGGCTCCGAACATCTTCTCCATACCAAATATTTATACCCATTTAGTATGGTTTCCGAGCCTATATCTCTATAAAACAGCAGCCATTTTGAATTTTTAATGCCATCTTGGATTTTGAATTGTCATACATAATAGATTTTCTGATCTTCTTGGTTTAACGTCGCTCAAAATTCGTTATTCATGCCATAGACTACAACAATCGGCGCAATTTGAAGTGTCGCATGATGTGGTTTCCCAACTAACAATGATAGCTGAATAACAGCTTATTCAGCTAGAATTTTTAAATTAAGTTAAAGAGCGGTTTATTCATCTGTTGTAAAGCAATAATTGATTGATTGATTTGTCTTTATTGAAGAGACTTTGTAAGGCAATAATGTTGTGTGGGTTGGTTCAGTTTCACCAGTCTGTTGGTCTGGATCAACGTATCTAAATGCCCAGGCAAGGTATTCTCTTAGTTATTAAAAGGTGGGGTTTATATTCCAAGATATGTCATTATTTCTGCAAAGTTTGTGAAGTTTTATTAGTTTGGATGTTTATAATGCTACGTTCAGACAACGCTGTATGTCAAGTAGCATAGCGAGATGATGCCCTATATGTATCATGAAGGCATTCTCACTACGCCGAGTTCATATAGCTTGACGTTTATGTTGGCGAACTAAAAATGCGCGGCGATGTTGGTTTGGTGAAAGTTTTGGTGAAATTAGGGTGGTAAAAATTTAAGTTTCAATGAAATGTCTTATCAGATTCCTCAAGAAACTATGTGAGGTTTTCGAAGATATTAAGGATTGCAGTTATCAGTGAATTATGGGGAGAATATTGTCGATAATCTCATCCGTGACTTTTTTATATGGTTCTTCTAGGAGTTCAGAATTTATGTAGTAGTTTCTTCTGGGATTCCTGCTGTTTTTGTTTTGCGATCCCTGTTGGAGTGTATTATGGAACTCCTCTAATCGTTTCTTTGAGGATTTCTACAACAATTCGTTTTGAGATTCTTCCAGAATAATTTTCTGGTACATACACTGTGGTGCATAATTGATCGGACAAACGCCGATTTTCATACAAAATGGCCAAGTTTGAGATGCTGTAACTATGGTTTGCTTTGATGGATTGAGCTCAATTTTTGACACGAAATTACAAATATGCTGAATTTTGTGTATACAAAGTATAAAATGTTTTCGTTCACAGGTCTGGGCGTGGCAAGGCGTTGAAAAAATGGCAAAAGTGATCGGACAGCGGCACGCGTGTAAATCAAAGGGGTACCGCTGTCCGATCACTTTTGCAATATTTTCAACGCCTTGCCACGCCCAGACCTGTGAACGAAAACATTTTATACTTTGTATACACAAAATTCAGCATATTTGTAGTTCCGTGCCAAAAATTGAGCTCAATCCAACAAAGCAAACCATAGTTACAGGATCTTAAACTTGGCCATTTTGTATGAAAATCGGCGTTTGTCCGATCAATTATACACCACAGTGTAGTTCCGTCTTAGTGTCCTCTTGGAGTTCTTCCAGAATTCCTCCAGGGTTACTGATAATATTGTTGCAAGGGGTTTAGCATTAGCATTAGCATTAGCATTAAGCGAGTCGCACAAATTCGTAGGTGGTACAGTCCTAGACCGCTGTTATGAGGGTTGCCTCCTTCCCGTCCGAACCAAAGCACAAAGATTTGGGACTAATCTCTGACTCTTAGACAAGACTGACGCAATCCTCCAATGGTCGAGCACTGTCCTGGCCACGTCCTTGCGACTGCTGAGGAATGGGAAAGGATGGTTAGTTTTGGACACCTATGAAAAATGTAGACAACTCTACGATCTCTCAGGCCTAGGTGTCACGGGAATTTGGGTGTTGTTAGTGGAAGGGTAAACTCCAAAAGACACGCTTGGTTAACGTTCAGGCACACCATTGTTAGACTGCTTCGAATCAGTTGTCTGCCCAATTCATCCTGTATTCCTCGTCATTTTGTTGGCATTTGGTTGAATTACTAAATTCTTCGGTTGATAATCTGAAATATAAAAGAATATTAACATCGTACGTCAAATAAGCTACACATTAGTGATACGCTCGCCACAGTTACATATTTTTAAAATATTATTCATATCGTGCGATACATTTACCTGAATCCTGCTGAAATAAAATGTTAATTAGCAGTACTTTGAAACACAAATACTACAAAACACAAGGAAAAGAGCATCAAACTTTGATCTTGGAATATTTAAAAATACGGTAAATATCAAGATCAAAATTTGATTTGGTAGATCTTACACCGCAACGCACCATTCTAAGGTGATCTACCCACGTTACGGGGTGATAATATTGTTGCAAGGGGTTCCCCAAGAATTCCCACGAGTTTCCCGAGAATTCCTCTAGCATAACCCTGGAATTTTCTCCAGAATTTCTACAGATTTTTCCCGAAAATGGCTTCGGAAGTTTTTTTTTATCTGTATTAACGAGATTTTTAGCCCTAGGCTAGTTCATCTCGGGACCCACGCTTGACTTCCCTTCCGAAGGAAGAACCCACAGATTGTGAGTTTGTCGGGAGTGGGATTCGATCCCAGGTCCTCGACGTGATTGTCAAGTGTTCTAACCATCACACCAGGTCCGCTCCCTTTCGGAAGTTCTCTGGGAGTATGTTTACGATTTTCATAAACAAAAAACCTGCAGTTTCCCGGGAATTCCTTCAGGAGACCCTCGAAAGTTTCTCGGGAATTCCTCCACGAATTACTTAGGAGTTCCTGGAGAATTCCTCGCGAATTACCAGCGATTCCTTGGATATTCTATCAGTAGTAAATCAAGAATTTCCCCAGAAGTACCTCGAGAATATCACCCGAAATTCTTTAGGAATTTCTCCAGAAGTGCCTCGGGAATTCCTCCACGATTTCCCCGGAAATTCCTCCTTGAATTTCTCCAGGAGTTCCTCGGGTATTCCTCCACAAGTTTTCCGGGGATTCCTCAAGGAGTTCCCCAAGAATATCTGCAGGAGCTCACCGGAAATTCCTCCAGGAGTTCCCCGGGGACTACTCAAGGAGTTCCCCGAGCATTCATCCAGGAGTTCTTCGGGAATTTCTCCTCGAGTATTTCCTCGAGAATTCTACCAGGAGTTTCTTGGGGATTCTCACAGGAGTTTCTCGGTGATTCCTCAGGGAGTTCATCGGAAATGTCTCCAGAAGTTGCATTGAAATTCCACCAGCAGTTTCTTGGGAATTCTAGAAGTAGTTCACAGGAGTTCCCTGGGGATTCATTCAAAAAATCCCCGATGATTTTTTTCTAGAGTTCCCCGAAAATTTCTAAATGAGTTTTTCGGGAATTCCTCCCGGAGTTTCTCGAGAATTCTTTTAGGAGTTTCATCCGGAGTTCCTCCGGAATTCCTTCAGAAGTTCTTCGGCAAATCGGAAATTCCTCTAAGAGTTTCTCCAGAAATTTCTTGGTAATTCCTTCCTGAGTTCCCCGGAATTTCATCATGAATTTCTCCGGTGATACCTCCAGGAGTTCTTCGAGAATTCTTCCAGAAGTTCCTCGGAATTTCCCTCAGGACTTACTCAGAAATTCAACCTGGATTTCTACGGGGCCACCCCCAGAAGATCCCCTGAGAATTCTTCGAGAATTCTTCCCGGTATATCTGGAACATTCTTCGGGAGTTCCTCAAGGAGATCCTTGGGATCCTCGAGAATTCTTCTAGGAGTTGGTCAGGAATTCCTCCATGAGTTCTTCGAAAATTCCTCCAGTAGCTCATCGGAAATTCTTCCAGGAGTTTCTCAGGAATTCCTCCAGGAATTCCTCGGAAATTCATTCTGAAGTTCCGCGTAATTTCAACCTGGATTTCTCCGGTGATATCTCCAGAAGATATTCGAGAAGTCTTCCAGGATTTTCACGGGATTTCCTTCAGAAGTTACTCGGTAAATTCATCCTGGATTTCTCCGGAAATACCCCCAGGAGTTCTTCGAGAATAGTTCCCGGTGTTCTTTGGGAATTCTTTCCGGAGTTCTTCAGGAATTCCTTCAGGAGTGCCTCGAAAATTCCTCCAGGAGTACCACGGGCATTCCTCTAGCAGTTCCTCGTGAATTTCTCCAGGAATGCCTCGGATATTCTTCCAGGAGTTCCTCAGAAATTCATCCAAAAGTTCCTCGGGAATTCCTCCAAGAGTTCCTCGGTAATTCCTTCATGAGTTTCTCGGAAACTCATCCCGGATTTCTCCGGTAATACCTCCAGGAGTTCTTCGAGAATTTTTTCAGGAGTTTCTTGAGATATTTTTCAGGAGTTTCTCTCTCTCAAGAATATTTCCTGGTTTTCTTCGGGAATTCTTTCAGGAGTTCTTCAGGAATCCCTTTCAGAAGTTCCTCGAAAATTCCTCCAACAGTACCTCGAGATTTTTTACAGTAGTTCTTCGAGAATTCCTCCAGGAGTTCCTCAGGAATTCCTCCAGAAGTTCCTCAGGAATTCCTTCAGAAATACTTCGAAAAGTCCTTCAGGATTTCCTTGAGAATTACTACAGGAGTTCTTCGGAAATTCCTCTTGGAGATCCTCGATTATTCCTCCAGGAATTTCCCGGGAATTCCTTCAGGAGTTCATTGCAAATTCTTCCAGGAGTTCCTCAGGAATTTCTCCAGAAGTGTCACGGGATTTCCTCCAGGAGTCCCTCAGAAGTTCCTCAGGAATCCCTTCAAGAGTACTTTATGAATTACTTCAGGAAGTCTTCGGAATTTTTTCCAGTAGCTCTTCGTCAGTTCCTCCAGGAGTTTCTTGGGAATTCCTCCAGGAGTTCTTCGGAAATTCTTCCAGGAGTTCCTCGGGAATTTCTTCCAGGTGTTCCTCGAAAAATTTCCTCGGGAATTCTTGTAGAAGTTTCTCGGGAATTCCTCCAGGAATTTCTTGGAAATTCCTCCAGGAGTTCCTCGAAAATTCCTCCAGGAGTTCTTCGGGAATTCCTCCAGGAGTTCCTCGGGAATTCTTGTAGAAGTTTCTCGGGAATTATTTCAGAAATTCTTCGGAAATTCCTCCATTAGCCCACTCGTTTCAACTTGCCCCGGTGTACCTTACATTTATGAAAGGAATACCTATAGCCTCATATATTTGCCAACAATGCCAACAGAAGCAAAACCTCAACACAACCATCTTTTATTGTCATATAGGTAGCTCGCTGTTGCTGCCGCATCTCATTAGTTTGTTCCCTTGTAAACTTTTCTAGGTGATGAAAATGAACATCATATCCAGGAATGGCATGTTATTCACCTGGAGAAAGTAAAAAGAAGTAAAAACAATGCACGATGACAATATCAGTAACGTGGGTGTCTGCATTTAGCATGTATTCAAGGAAGTAGTTCACGACTTACATTCGTGTCAACTCTCACATTATGCAGAGAAACTAGGTGCAAATAGCTTGCTGCTTGAGGCATAATGTTCACAACCCAGAACAAATCTTTTCCTGTTGGTGGTGTAGAGAGACCACGAAACCAAAGGAACCAACGTCGACGTCGGTCGGTGACGGCAAGGATGATGATCACTATCACAACCCGCTTCCACTGCACTGACAAAATGGCACGTTTGGGGAAGAAGGCAAATAAAGTATGTTTCGAGGTCCTGTATGTCATTGCCATTTAACAACCTACATACGCCAGGCTTTAGTTATATGAACACACATGCATGCATCTTCCCTGTGCTGTATAGTTACACCCGGCGTAGAATGAAAAATGGATATTTTCCTATCTAGACCTCTAGACTTATTCATGCGAAAAGAATGCAATTTTCGATGGAGTCGCCTTTCCAGCATCCACAGCGCAGTTGTAGGGATGACACACACGTGTGGCGCTGGCCTGGCCGACCGACATCAGAGAGCCGGAGGAATATGATGATGGCTGGGCTGCGCTCACTGTGCCAGCCAAGTGCATGGAATCTGAATTATACGAACGAAAGTGCGCTGTGCAGCCTTGCGGCCCTCATGTGCCAACGGAAGAAATTCCAAGCCAAGGCCCTCCTCGCTCGCCAAGGCTCACAGCAGAGAATATTATTAATAACGATAATGGTCCCCAGCCCAGCTATGGTTGTGCTTGAAAGGCTGAACCATGCGCTTCCGGTCCAGGGCTGGTCGGGTCGAGGTGGCGGCGGTTCGTTTGCAAGTTAGATCTTCCCCTTGAGGACGAAGAACATGATTTTATAATACAAGCGGAAACGTGTCACCCGGATGTGGTGTGTACGACATTAGTTTTCGCAAGGATTATGGATGTTTGTGGAGCATGCTGCAGCCTAAGAAGGATTGCAGAGGCACTAGTGCGGAAGCATGCATTTTGTGTGTGCATTAGATTTAAGCGATAGTATATCTCCTTCTGGTTGGTTATACGACGATTGAAGTGCATTAAGAATTAATAGAAGCAATAAGTGCCAGTCATCAAAAGCAAAAATATATTCACGCCATTTTCAATATTGGGGTGAACTTGATTATGAATTGATTTCATAGCTGGGGATTTTTTTTTAATTACCGTACGGGTTTGTGCCGAAGGGTCTCAGATTTTCATGAAACTTTTTCCACAGGCAGGGCTCATGGATAAATTAGGAAAAAAATTTAGAAAAATTCAGGGTCGCTTATTTTCCCGGAAAACAAAGGTGGAAATTTCTTGTTTTCCCCTGACATTACTTACTTAAATCATAACTCGAAGCATCGTAGAAACAAAGTATTTTTTTTAGAAAATGAAAGCAAATTTTCTCAAAAATCCAAAAAAATATGAACTGAACAAAGTTTTCCACAAAATTTTCCACAATTGAGAAAATTCGTAAAAGAAAGCCGGAAAAACTATGCCCGAGAACACGTGGAAAATCTACAAAAAAAAAATATTTTTGAGATGGCTTAATGGCTGAAATTTTTGGAATGCACTTTTTTCCAAGAAGGTAATTTTATAAGCTTTGATGGCTGAAATTTTTGGAATGCATTTTTTTTCGTTCCTGAGTTATGGCCAATGTTGTGAAAAAAGACCATATAATATAGGCTTACATGGTCATTTTTCACAAAATTGGTCATAACTCAGGAAAGAATAAAAGGTGCATTCCAAAAATTTCAGCGATCAAAGCTTATGAAATCACCTTCTCAAAAATGTTTTTTTGAAAATTTTCCACGAATTCGGGCATAGTTTTTCCGGCTTTTCTTTGATTCCTGAGAAAATTTTCTTTCATTTTTATTAAAAAACTTTGTTTCTACGATGCTTCGTTCTTGAGTTATGATTTTTAAAAAAAAAGCTTATATGGCACAAATGGACATTTTTAAACAAAGTTGGCCATAACTCGAAAACGAAAAAAGTGCATTCTAGAAATTTCAGCAATTAAAGCTTCCCCGGCACTTTCGTCAGTTGCTCTTTCTTCCTGAGAGCAGTTGACACTGACCCTCTTCTGAGCCAATGGCTCAAATGGAACCGTATACTTGGACATCGGCGAACGGAAACTCATAATGGAACCCCAATCGGACTGGAAATAGGAACAACCACAGCCACACATCAGCTTCCTCGTGCTCATCATTCTACCATGATAGGGTAGAAAGTGAAAGCAGCGCAACGGCAACCAGTTGGATATACTGCCCATAATCGCATAGTTGACGTAAGGACTGTATCGGTAATTAACTATAAACATTAAAAATGCTCTATCTCGCCGCACGGTTGGTCTTTTCATTCCGGTTCTTCTATGAAATCTTCACAATATAGTTAATTTTAGAACAGCTTGAATAAAATTGGAAAATGTTTAGTATTATTGAAAATATGGGTATATGAGTATAGCACACAAAATAACAATCTGGACAAACAGTTTTTATTTTAAATGTTTTTAACGTTTCAAACATTTGTAACGAAAAAAAAATTGTACGGGGAAAAATCTGGAAAATAATGATTATTACTAGCAGTTATGTACACATAACATATCACTCAAAACCGACTTTTGAAATCTTTATTTTGGATAGAAAAACCAACAACATTAAGAATATGGTCTATCCCAAAAAAACACCTACTTTTTGGTCGAACTTTGACGCTCTGTTTTAAAAATCTTTAGAGGTTATAAAATTCCGTTCTCTGGTAAAACTACCTCTTCAATAGATTTAAATATATACCTAATCGAAAAAAATGCAAATTTTCAACTTTTTGTATTTATTATTTGCGTAATCGTTCTTTGAAGACGCATAAAAAAAAGAGTTCCTCGAAAAATGGCCTTTTTTCATTTTTAAGAATTGCCCTAAACTGCGGAGGGAATTTTTCTTGATAAAAATAATTTTTCTATATCATGAGCATTCTGGAAAAGAATATATTTGCGCAAAAATAAGAGAAAAAATTGAATATTTTCCCACAGTTTTCACAATTTTAAATTTTTAGGAGGTGTCCAAAATTTTAAAAACATTTGTGCAATCTTTGAGATAAAAGTCCAAGTTGAATGATTATTTTTTGAAAATCAGAACTGCCATTCTTTATTTAAGAGATTTATATAGTATCTCCAAAAATAAAGTTATGTTTATTTCGAACAGATCATTTTTTAGGCAATTGTGAACGTTTATAGTTAATTTCCGATACAGTCCTTAAGCGCCACCGTAGTTTTCAGCACACTTTTGAAAATTTAACAATGATTAATGAAAAGTTTATGATTTTTTTCACGTTGATGTCTAGCTAGTGATTAGATCTTGTGCTCTATTGAATAAAATTGGTCACTATTATGCACATTTGATAGATATTAGCTTGTGAGTGCTGACATTGTCAATGGTGGTTACGTCAACTATGCGATTATGGGCAGTATACTAGAATTTGAATAGAATACATTTAGGCGCTGTACAAACTGTAAGTACAGCTCCAATTGGAATCGCTCACGCAGTGCCCTAGTGCAGGGGTTCTCAAACTTTTTCAGCTCATAATATCAGTTTTAGTAAACTCATTGTCTAAAGAATTTGAAATAAGTTTGCAAATTCTTATACAAATTTTATCACTTTGGCTCCATCCAACACTACAGAACATAACAGACTTCAATTATTATATCACACATTTTAGAAATAATGAAAACCTAAAATTTGTACAAAGTCTTTGAAAAAATAGTGCCATTTTTATGCTTCTTCCAAAATCTCTTATAAAAATAAGAAATTAAAATCAAGCATTTTGTGTCGCGTTTTCTCGTGCAACAATAAAAAAATCAAACAAATTTGGTAGAACTGATAGACGATGAATGAAGTCTTCAAGTTTTAAATAAGGGCCTTCTACACACTTATTTATTTTCTTTTTCATTCAAATCACTTTTCAGTTTGGTAGAGATTACCAAACGTTCATTGATTTCTTGTAGAAATTTGCTATTTTTTTTGTAAATTTTCTTGTACCTATTTCATTTTTTTTTCTTCTGAAATATCATCTGCTGAATTTAATTTATTTTTTTCAGAAACCGAGGAAAGTTTAAAATTTACCAGAATCTTAAACCTTCCAATTGAAAATTCATAGTTTCTGGATTGATTTCAGAACGCAGACAGTAGTTTCAATATTTAATATACTCCAGACTACCCAAGACTTACATAACAAAAGATTGAATGGAATTAAGGCCCCTTAGCGTGTCATCTCAAATTTTGCTCTTCTTTTTTGATTCTTATTCCAAACAGTCATCAAGCACGATAGTAGTTGTGTAGCCTTTCTATACCAATTCCATAAACAAACAAACAAAAATAGTACCTCTTTGTCTCGGTATGTACCTCCAATGTAAACATTTTGAGAATACGAATCATTTGAAAGCAACTCAAGCAGTAAACCACTCTACTTCAATGAATAACAAGGAAACATATCCAAATGTCACGAAAAATGTTAGATTTTTTAAGTAACAAGCTAGAAATGATCGAATCATTTTGGTACGCTCTCCTACTGTTTATGTTTGCTGCAACAGCAGTGCAGGCGGACCGCTTGGTGAAGATTTCGTAAATTATAATGCTTTGCTTATTTCACTAACAATTGTGGTAAAAAAGTTAAAAAATAATCACCCCACAAATTATTTTTGATTTTATGGCGCATAACCAATGTGTTTTACTGGAATTTTAATTGATTTCGATCAATTTCATTGATGCTTTGGCCAGCAGGATCGACATCACTGCGTGCAATGATCGATGATTGTGCGCGCCAAAAGGCATCACCGCGCTGCCGCCGTCGTCGTTGGTACTGCGGTGGGTGGTAAACACCGCCAACCACATTTTTAGTGCGGTCGAAACAAATCGTTAAAAATTTCTACTTTCGAGTGAAATAATGCTTAGTAATCGTGATTACTTGGAAAGAGGCTTGTAGTTGAAGTAAGTGTGAATACATTTTTATGTCGAATATGTCGCGTGAAATTGATTATTTTATAGAAAAAGATAAGTGTCAATTTTTTTACAAATATGTATTGGTGCAATGTTGTGTAAAGTTGATTTCGGTCAATGATTTTGAAGAAGCCATTTTGCGATGACACGCTAAGGGGCCTTAAGGAGAAACCTAATTTCTAGTAATATCTCTGCCAGGAGAGTATTTGCAAATTAGAAAATTTCGAACAATATCATTTTTTATAATCAAGAAATTTATAACAATGATATCGCTTAAGTTTCGCGACCCACTGAAAATCATTCCGCGACCCACCAGTGGGTCGCGACCCATAGTTTGAGAAACACTGCCCTAGTGGATAAAAGAGCTAAATTAGGTTAAGTGATTGAATTAAAGCTTATGAAATAACCTTCTCAAAAATATTTTTTTGAAAATATTCCTCGAGTTCGGGCATAGTTTTTCCGGCTTTTCTTAACGAATTTTCTCAACTGTAAAAAGTTTTGTGGAAAACTTTGTTCAGCTCATATTTTTTTTTTGATTTCTGAGAAAATTTGCTCTCATTTTCTAAAAAAAACTTTGTTTCTGCTATGCTTTGTTCTTGATTTATGATTTTTCAAGGTAAGTAGTATCAGGGCAAAACAAGAAATTTGCACCTGAGTTTTCCGGAAAAATAGGCGACCCTGAATTTTTCTCAATTTTTTTATTCATTTATCCATGAGCCCTGCCCGTGGAAAAAGTTTCATGAAAATCTGAGACCATTCGGCCCAATTTGTAGGATAATGAAAACAAAAATAAAAAATTGCTTTTTTTGTTTATATTAACGTGTATTTTAACTTAAATGCTAATTCTACACTTATAAAAAATGCTCAAAAACTCAATAAATATCGAGAACAAATGTCTAGCGTGTGTATAGTTTTTTTTTGCGGTGTTTTTTTTTGTCGAAGTGCTTCGTTCAAGACAGTAAGCGACGATAGAATATAGTTTTCTTTGGGCTAGCTATAGAGCAATGAACGGATGCTCCCAAATTGATGAGCTCGTTCCATACTAGAGGAGTACCTCGAATTAGTGGACATTTCATTTTTTTCAAAATGTCTATAAAATCGAATTTTACATAAAATCGAAGCATTTTTTTTTTTAATTTTATTTTTATTTAAATTGTGCACCATTAAAATAACGAACAAACCACTATTTCGCTAGCTTGTTACGATCGAAATCATTTGTCTTCAAAAATATAATCAGCCAAGGTCTGAAAGTCTCTTTAATATAGCTAAATCAATCAATCAATCAATCAATCAATCAATCAATCCAAAAAATATGTATGGTTGATTCGAAAGTCATTTTTTTTTTTAGCAAGTGACATACACAATAACGTTATTTGCAGAAATGTCCCAGAAACCCGACCAGAAGGGAATACCTTGTAAATACCATGCAAAGAACAACTCGTGATGTAATACCTAAAACTGTTATTATTATGTTATTCTTCAAAATGTTATCAGAACATCACAATAACAATTGGATATATTTGAACAAAGTTTGGTGTTGATGTGGTATGGATGGGTAACATATGGATAACAAATGCAGCACTTTAAATGTGAGGTATGCATTCATTATTGAAACAACTTCACTTGTTATTTTATTGGTCTTATTCATACAAAATAATGGTATTTGTTTCAGTTATTTTGCCTTTTATGTCTACCTGATGAAAGGCATATCGAGGTTTGATAGTATTTAAGCTTTATACCTTGATATGTTATTTAGTTGCTATTTTTTTTGCTTAAGAATCAGACATTTATTCAGGGATTCCTTTGAAAATGTCTCCGGAGATTTACCCTGGAATTCCTTTCCGTATTTGTTTAACGATCTTTTTGTACGAGTAGTGTAGGTTTGTATCGGGCACCTTTTGTCGAAATTCTGCGATGTTAAATATATTATTATTATTGACTTTTTATTATGGGGAAATTCAGCCCGAAACGTTAAATATAAGTATAACTTACTTTACCCTTTATTACGACGGTCTCCGTAGAAAACTTTCTAAATCAAGTCATTATTACGACGGTCTCCGTAGAAAACTTTCTAAATCAAGTCATTATGATACAGGTTTTTTTCAGAAAATCTTCCATGTGTGTCTCAGAAGTGTCGTAAAGAATTCTTTACCGAAATCTAGCTTGAATTGTTTCACCAATTCCTTCATGATTTTCCACAAATGATTCCAGAGATTGTTTGAAAAATTCGCACAGGGATTACTTCAGTAATTCCTCTAGATATTTATTCAGAAATTTCTCTAGGCATTCGTTTGGAGTTACTTTGGAAATTCTTCCAAAGATTTTACCAGAAATTCCCACAGCAACTTCCAATTTCTCTAGAAATTCTACTAGGGATTCCTCCAGAAGTTTCACAAAGCGTGGTGTAAGAAAGTTGTGTATGAGTTTCTGCAGAAATTATTTAGATTTAGACTTTAAACTTTATGCATTATTCAGATTTACCCCATTTTTCGGGATTCTTCTGAGATATCCTTCAGAAATTCATTTAAGCATTCTCTTAAACGATCTTCTAAGGGTTTATTCCGCCTTCTCAGTTGTTTGCTTTAAAAAATGTGTCACAGATTTTTTTTTTTTTGAAAATATGAATTTCTGTCAGAAAATCTTTTTGGGATTTCTTTAGAATTCCTCCAGGGACTCTTTAAAAAAAAAAAAATGTGGGATCCATTCGGGAATTTTCTACAGGGATTCCCATAGAAACTACTTTAGGGGTTCTTTCACAATTTTTTCAGGGATTCTTTCAGAAAATGTACTATGACTTTTAATATAAATTCGACTAATTGTTTCTTAAGAAATATTTAAAGATTTTTCGCCAGAGATTTCTTTACAACTTTTTTCAGGGATTACATGAAAAAAAAAAACATCCACAGATTTTAAATAATTCTTTCATGGACCTTTGCTGAAATCCATCCTAGGATACTTTTAAAAAATCGAGAGTTGCTAAAAAAATTTCCCAGAATCATCCAGGAAATTCTAAAGAAATTCAGTTAGAAATTCTTTTACAAAGTTTTCTAGGGATTCCTTTAGACTTTAGAATGTCTTCCAGATGTTTTTCCAAGAACTCATTAAGAATGTCTTGCACAAATAGCTTACAAAAACGTCGCTTGGAAAATACTTGAATTTATTTAAAAAAATCATGCATGTTTTTTTTTTAGTAATCTACGAATTTGTTCAGTTTTTTTTTCATAGAGATTGTGCCAGAAATTTTTCATCTAGAAAACCTTTCATGAATTTTCTCAAAAATACTCCATGGATTTTGTTTTAGAAAATGATTCATGGATATATTAGGGGTCAGAAATTCGGACCTCCTTCAACATTTTCTTAGAAGCTTTCTAAACATTTTTTTTCTAAAGATTGTTTTAGAAATTCTACAATCTACAGTATCGGACAATTAAAATGCACCAAAGCCGTTTTCCCATACAAACTGATCAACTTTGCATTGCCATATCTCAGTTATGTCTCAACCGATTATTTTCATTTTTCTGTGACGAACTACAAAATATTTCAATTTTCAAAAACTATTGAAAAAGTGCAGTGATAACTATTGATACAAAAGTTACAGATAGGTTGAATTTTGACAATAAAAATGCACCAAGACAAAAAAGTATGTAGCCAAAAATGCTGAAGTCAAATCACTATGGTGTCTTCGGCAAATATGTTTCTTGTGTGATGACCAATAAATTTGCTGAAGACACCATAGTGATTTGACTACAGCATTTCAGGCTACATATTTTTTTGTCTTGGTGCATTTTTTTCGTCAAAATTCAACCTATCTGTAACTTTTGTATCAACAGTTATCACTGCACTTTTTCAATAGTTTTTGAAAATTGAAATGTTTTGTAGTTCGTCACAGAAAAATGATAACAATCGGTTGAGACATAACTGAGATACGGCAATCCAAATTTGACTATTTTGTATGGGAAAACGGCTATGGTGCATTTTTATTGTCCGATACTGTATATACAGTGTATCAAACAATTGTCCGTACCGCAATTTTTTGGTCGAAATAATTTTTCATTGAAATGTTCAAAATTCAAAATTTCAGCGTTTCTGATTGACGCATAAAAAAGTTATTAACATTTGAATGAAAATTTATTTTGATCAAAAAATTGCTGTACAGACAATTGGGTTTTTAAATTAAGAAAAATGTATTGATTTTTTTATTTTATACGAAAGAGCACCTTTTTCTGAGTCACTATGATTTTTTTCAGATATTTCGAACCTTATTTTGGTACCTAAAATCAATTTCAAAGAGATTTTTTGAAATCACCTTTTGACAGCTGGACAACTGTTTGACAGCTCCGCCCAGTACAAACTGCGATGAGGGGTGATTCGACAAATCGCTCCCATACAAACTTGAAATTGATTTTTAAATAGGTTCCTGGGCTCCAAAATTCATGAAAATTTGGATTTCGGCTCAGTTTGACATGCAGATTCAGAATATCGAATTATCTCAACACCGTTAAAGAAGCCAATTGTTGATGCACTGTATATAAAAATGCAGTGGCATACGTGGGGCCGCGCATAACTTGTGAACGGAAGGTCCGATTTTGGTCGTCTTAGTTTTGTTCTGTTATTTTTCACCCAAGGAAGGTTTATGAGTCGAAAAACATGGAGAAATTAAGAGTTTTTGAATATCGATCTTCCATACATTTTGACCGGGGACTTGGTCTTGGCTAGAAACTTGAAACGTCAAAAAACGCTGTAGGCAAAACATAGTTTGCCGGGTACAACTAGTAGACTATAAGGGAAATTTCCAAGTTATCTTCACATTCCTTTAGATATTCTTCCACGATATTTCTCTTCTAGAAATTGATCCAAGGATTTCTTAAAAATGGCTTAGAAACTCCTCCAATGATTCCTTCAGAAATTTTCTTGCTTATAAGGACAAATCTTATATGGGTTTTTACGGAAAGGCTGAAATACAGTATTGAGATTTCTGCAGTAATTCACACATACACACACAGATTTCATCAGAAACTTCCCCGGGTGTTCCTTTATGTATTTTCTCAGAAATTTCTCCAAGCGTACCTCTAATAATTTCTCTATGGATTACTTCAGCAGTTTATCAAAATTGTTCACTAAAAATATCTCAAGAGGTTTTGTTGAGTATTTCACCAGGGGTTGCTTCAAGTATTCTTCTTGGATTTTTTTCAGAAAATCCATCTATGGATTCTTAAAATATTCCTGTTTTTTCAGAAATTCTTTCAGGTATTTATGTAGAATTTTCTTCTTAGAAATAAATAATAGAGGCCCTGTCGAGATGGTTCCACTTCCCTAGATCGCAGCCAGCAATTTGGTTTCTATATCGAATTTACAACTGAAATAGTCACACATATATAGCACCAAAGAAATCGTATTCAAAGCACGAAACAGGCATATAATACTAAAAGGGAGGCCATATCGAAACATATATACGATTACTGCGATTTCATCCAACATATTTCTCGAAAAATTTCTACGATTTCGCTGATTTTCTCCGTTTAAATATACGATTTACATGATCTTATTACGACTGAGTGTACCGATATACGACTCAAGATTTTCAAGTAAAAAAAACATTTGGTGTTCGATGGGAATTGAACTTAGGTCCTTTGATTGATAACTGCGCGTTATCTGTATTGGCTATATTGCCAAGTTGGAAATAGAGGGTTCAAAGTGAATGGCATGAAACGAATGAAAATTAGCATGATACGGTGGGAGACTTGTGGTGGGAGCGTTGTTGTTGTGCATTGAGTGGCACCAAAAGTAGTGCCGTATAAGAGGCCCGGAATTGACATCGTTATTGGAATCTATACATCACTTATTGTAAATCATCTGCTGTATATAAATAGTATGAAAACCTATATTGCTGCCATGGTTGGAATGTGTAAACAACAACAAAAATACAAATTTGTGATGAATACCATTTTTTCCTTTTTCTCCATCATACAAATATTTAAACAAAACCATTTACGATTTCCGAGATTATGATTCGACTATTAAAAGTGCAGTAACAATCATATGCGACTGTAAAAATCAATATACGATTTGTACGATTTCGTTCACTTCGTTTACGACGCGAGTGTGACGCAAACGATCAATATACAACATTGTTATGGTTGTATACGATTACACCGATTTTGATAATACCTTTAGGTAGCAAGCTCGATTTAGAAGATTATTATACGATGTGAAGCGACGATTTCCTCGATACAAAGAAGTCTTATATACGATGCTAGCGAACTTGCAGCTTGACACTAAGAATGTATGTTTTTTCACGATTCTATCCGACTCTGTGCGATCCTACCGATAGTATCTCGCACCTTTTATGATCGGAGACTACTATATGAAACAAAATCGCAATTAAAATTTAATGTGGCATGAAATGCGATTTGACGCAACCTTTGTCAACAAATATAAATATTATTATACAATTCTGATTCAATATATGAAAATATACGATTTTTTCCACACAATGATTTACGATATGTGGTTGGCTGGGATATCATTCCTTCCCATTCTCGTCGCGGAGAAGACACAACGCTCTGGGCAGGTTGATTCAGATAGGCCAAATCGTGTTTCTTTTCGTTTCAGAGAGGACCAATGGCGCTTAACGCAAGGCTTATTAGCCAGTACAAAGCGAAAATGCCAGTGCCCCATCACTGCCAATGCCAGGCCCATGAAGTGACAATTGATCTCTTAGCTGCGCCACTCTCAACCATCGTTCAATATACCATAGACTTTTTTTTATCTGTATTTACGAGATTTTATGCCCTAGGCTAGTTCATCTCGGGACCCACGCTTTACTTCCCTTCCGAAGGAAGTACTGAGTATGTCGGGAGTAGGATTCGATCCCAGGTTCTCGGCGTGATAGTCACGTGTTCTAACCCATCCAAACAGGTCCGCTACCATAGACATAACCACAGCTGCATATCCACATTATCTACTCAATTACTTGTCGCATCACTCGCTTATAATGCTTCCGAAATTATCTCTTTCCGGTGAATTATATAATCATATCCTTTTATATCCTCGTTATGGAGATGATGGACGTGGCCGGCAATGAAAGTTTTCATGTATTTTCTACTTAGACTTCCGCTTGAATAGCTTTTCTCTCCCAAATATCTTTCCATAAGCAATTGGAATTAGAGTATTAAAGCTATTGTCACGGCAACTTCCAGTTTGCTATCTAAGAATCGCTCCGTTGTCACACAATGCAATGCAACGCAATGCGATTGCAGAATTCGCTGTTGAAATTTCTGGAGAAATCTCTGAAGAAATCATTATGCAAATTCCTTGAGGGATCTCTGGAGCAATTTTTGGTGGAATCTCTGGAGAAAGCTCTGGAAGAATCCACCAAAGAATCGTCATAGAAATTCATGAGGAAATGCCTGAAAAAGTCCCTGGTGTAATTTCCATAGAAATAACTGGAGGATTGCCGAGATAATCTCTGTAGAAATCAATGTTGGAATCCCTGTTGTATTTATTTATCCGGGAGAAGTCGCGTCGTGTACTAAGCACACGCACTATGATAAATTCACGCTTATGGTACACAGCGTGGAAGTCAAAATCATTGGATCGGTCAAACTTTTTCTCACTCTGGTAAGCCAAGGTTTCGAATGCGAGAACGTTCGCATGAGTTTAGAAAAGACCAGTTTGATTTACATAGATTCAAGTGTGAAGACATTTATTTTTTACTCTGGTACGCTTAGGTTCCGAATGCGAGAACGTTGGCATGA
>NC_085138.1:325487445-325503128 GCF_035046485.1 Aedes albopictus
ATCTTTCCCATACCAAATGTACCGATTTTGCATGGTTTTGGAGCCTAAAACACCATTAAACAGCCGCCATCTTGAATTTAAGCCGTCTTCTTGGATTTTATACCATCATCTTGGATATTCTGGTCACCATTTTCGGACTTAGGATATCTTCTCCATACCAAAAAACACCCAAATTTCATGGTTTTAAGACCTAAAACTTCATGAAACAGCCGCCATCTTCAATTTGGAGTAGCCATCTTGAATTTTAGACCAGCATCTTGGATATTTTGGTCGACATCTTTCTCATACCAAATATACCAATATTGCATTGTTTAAGGGCCACCATTAAACAGCCGCCATCTTAAAGTTAGAGCAGACATCTTGGTTTTTTTGTCAACCATGCTAAAGCTGTAAGTGTTAGTGTAAGTGTTCACAGTTCAGTGTGGAGTGTTTTTGAGATTTTGTGTAAATTGTATATCGTGTTTAATATAAAATAGTGCAGGTAGTGTTCGTATGTGTTGTGCAGTTTTCTCCGTCAATAAGTTGTCAGGCAAGCGTAGGATAGTCTACCGTACTACGCCACCATCAACGCCACCACCAGAGGGAAAACGAAATCCTTTTGGTAACCTGAAAGGGGTTTCCGACGCTGAACCAAGATGGAAGGACGACTGCACATGAACGGGTTAACGGACGATAATAGCAGCGATGTCTCGGGTCACTGTCCGAACACCAAAGGCCAGTGACCTAAATAGACTCCACTCTACGATGCGAGAAGACTAGAGACAGAACCGCCAATCCAAATGGTTGAAGGAGTTATGCGGCAAGTTACCCGCCAAACACTGAGCTTGTGAAAAGTGCAATTGAAAGATAGAGACGAGTTGAAGAGGATAGAGAGGAAACGGAGAAGGACACAGAACCCCGCTGTTTTTGGACAGAACTACGGTTCTGTAGGAGTTCAAGTGCCCCCCCCCCTTCATTGAGAAGACCCAGAGAGTTCCGCAGCTGACCGAGTCCGTCAACATACTCGACCCCCCACTAGCACACATGTTCTACATCAGTTTTTGTGACTCTTATATGACCAAATTTGGTCATATAGGAGTTATTTCGACTCTTCTAAAACATATGTGCTACTAGGGCCGCCGGACACCCAGAAGGGCCTGTGAATGCTGCCATCGACTTGCTTCGCCACCCCGTAAGGCCGCAGAAGAACCGGCAGACACTAGCTGTGCACGCCGCCATCGATGAAGACCTGGAGGTGTACGCTGTGTGGTGGTGGAAGGTAGAAGACGGGGCCCCGAAGAAGTAAAAGAACAGGTTAGATTAGACTATAAGAATGTGGGAAAGAGGAAAGTGGTAGAAGAAGAAGAGGCCGGCAAGTCCGGGAATAAATGTGTAAAATGTGAAGTGACGTGAGTTTTTTCTGTACGACAGTGCGAATATTCCCTGCCCGCGAATAACTGGTCGAGAAGCATGCCGACCCTGAGGTGTTGTTTCAGGGAGTCTCAGGAAGGCTCCCCTACTGAGCTAGTCGGCAGTTACAAAGCCTACAAAAATCTTCGCAGTTTGATGTGTCCCATGATGGGGCTTGGCTCAGTTTTATATACGGCCAGTTCTACTGGTGCTGGTCCGGATCACTGAAATGGCCATAACTCCTGAACGCCTTGACCGATCCGGACCATTTTTAATAGCAAACAATGCGATAAAATTACGGTTCGATTCGAGCTATAATACAATATAAAAATCGGCCAATGGGAAGTGCCTCAAAAGTGAGTGAATTCATTTTGCGCACAGACATACATACACACACGCATAAATACACACATACAGACATAATCTCAATTCGTCGAACTGAGTTGATTGGTATATGTGACGTGACCATCCGAGTGTCCTATTGAAAATTAGGTTTTCAAGTGAACATACAGCCTTTTAGTACACTTTGGTGTACGAGAAAGGCAAAAAGAGTTTCTGACAATTATTAATTAAATTCAAATTTCTAGAAAATGTGTCATAATTATACTGCCGTTAATCGCAAGTCAATCTCATCAGCATTTTGGGCAAAATTGAGCTCCGTAAATAAAAATTTATAGTTTTTTCAGGAAAATCGAAAAACAACACCAAGTCAGATTATCCCATAATGATAAGTAATCGCAAGTCAGTCCCATTTCGAACATATGAACCCTGCAGTACAATTCGAACACTGTTTAACCCTTTGGAGCGAAGGTTTCAATATGACTCCGGCGATGAAACCGAGCATAGCAAACGTGTTCTACGCCAGCGCGGTTGCGGCAGCACTGGCAAAAAAATCCGGCTCCAAAGGGTTAAGCCAGTTTTATATTTTTCGCAGTTACGTTTTCACGTTTAAAACAATTTGTGGCAGTTTCATAATAATGGCAGAAATGTTCAATTTTTGGAGATTTTTCTAAGTTTCACATAGAAATCGAATTTAAACACTTCAGAGTCCATTTTCTCAATGCCTACTTTTAACAGATGGAACTGACTTGCGATTCACGGCGGTATAAGACAATACATTTTTCGTTCTTGTCCAAACCACCAAAGAACTGCTGAAAGGCTTGTTCAGCCTTGAAAGTACTATTCTGAAAGCAAAATTTAATTGAATGTGACTAGTAATTAACAAAAAAAATATGACCCTGTATAACGGTATCTGGCGCGTAGAAGATTTTGACATTGAGTACAACTTTATATTTCCAAAAGTATGTGTTCCTATGCCGTTGTCAGATTGGTGTCTCCACTAACTTATGCAATAGATAAATGCAAGGTTAATCGGTTGGAAGTAGGGAACCGGTGTCTTTGAAAACGGTCGCATTTTTTATGGGTACAGCTGTACAGCTGCCATTTCATACTCAGCCCATAATTTGGCTTAATTCCAAGTTACATAACTGGGAAAATGTCTTATGATATTTCCCAAATATTTTTTTTGGAAAAACTTTCTGGAGTTTCTAAAATGTTTGCTGGTAAAATAATTTGAGCTTCTTCTAGAACCCGTGCTCAAATTTCTAGTAGAATCTCCGCGATAATTTTTCGAGTAATTTTTCCGACATTTCCGAAGCATTTTTTCAAAATTTGGTGCAACATTTTCGACAGGGTTTTCCTAAGGAATTTTGGAGGACAAAAATAAACTGACCACACTACATTTTCTGCCGCATTATCTCAAAATGATTTTCAGGAGTTCCTTTAGACATTACCGAACCAAAATAGAAATTAACCCATGCCATAATCATTTCTTGGAATTTTGCATGAATTCCCTTAAAAAATATGACAGAAAAAAAAACAGATGAACTCATTTCAGAGTTGAACGGAAATCCCAGTATCAAATCCTGAATAAACAATTTCTGAAGTTACAACAAGGATTTCGTTAGAATTTTTTCCGGTATATTAACCCTAAAAGGGATACCTTCATGGCCTAAGTTTCGTCACCTCACTGAGTGTGTTCCATCAAAGACGAGCTGTGAAAGGCGTAATTTAGGGGGGGCCAAAATGGGAAGAATTTGAAAAATTATGGTGTGGAGTGAACCTGGTGTTATGTGTAGGGGAACAAAGCCCAAAATGCCAAGATGGGGTAAAATGGCCCAACCCATAAAATAATCCCTCAATGTGATTTGTCAAGATATGTTTACACAAAACATTCTGGGAAGCTGAGCCGCCATACCCATAGAAAATCTTTCGGTTTCTCAATGAAAACTGGTAACTTCCGGTTTTTCGTGCTTGCAATTAAGGTTTTCTGGTGATTTTTTTTACCAGCCAAGTGTTTCCAAGTAGATTGAGACACACATGGAGGCGCATGGCTGTTGATGTGTACGTTTTTCATGTTAGGGGTCATTCAAATATGACGACCATCGTTTAGCGGGGAGGGGGGGGGGTGTGACACTGCACTGTATTGAGCATACGATAAAAGCGTAACAGAGGGGCAAAGGGAGTCAGAAATGCCCGAAAAATGATGGACGTAATTTTTGAACGTTTTCATGAAGTGGCATCTTACCCCATGGCAGATGGCCTTTTTGCACCACTTCCGTTTTACGAACCAGTTTTTGAAACCGCTTAAAACCGATGTAAATGCATTAGTTTAGTGAACATTTTTGCTGATGTATCGAGCAAATATTGTCTAGTTGCTGTTAACACTTTGAAAGCTTAGTAAATGAGGCTATTTATCATTGAAACGATGAAAGTTTCAAAAATGGCATTTTACCCCACTTTCCCTTACAAGTTCCAGTGAAAACGCAGAGCCACAAAGCAGCAGCAACAGCTGCTTTCATGGGAATTTCAGAATAGCTCAGGGATTTTATGTGGCGTTTCAGGGTGCACCAGGAAGTTTCAGGGGTTTCAGAAACTTTTCGGGAGATTTCAGGGGTTCTCAGAAAGTCTCTACGGGGGTTTCAGAAGCATTTTAGGAGTGTCGTGGTGTTTTCATGGGAGTTGCGAGCTCTCAGAAATATTTAAGTGGGTTTCAGGGCGTTTCAGGGGGTTTCTAGAGGTTTCCAGGAACGTTTCAGGGTGTTTAATGGGTTTTCAGGTTGATTCAGGAATGTTTTATGATTTGATGGAGCCTCAGGGGGTTTTCAGAAGCGTTTCAGATGGGCTTGTAGGGGGTTACAGTGGGTTTCATGGGCTTTCATTTAGTTTCAGAAGGTTTTCAGGAGCGTCCCTGGAGCTCCATGATTTTTTCAGAACCATCCCGCCCTTAAACGCTTTTGAAAGTGCAAGGAATTTCTTCTTACTGTCTCTCCTGAAAATTAGCTTGGTCCCATCTCAAATCGTCGAGAGCAAATCCTGTTCATGCCGCATATTTTCAATTTATGCATCCCCAGTTCATGACATGAAAAGAAGTTACAATGCATATAGCAATTGGAAATGCTCAATGCACGAATTGCGTAAATGCGACTTTTTAGAATTCTAATAAAATTTTGTTCATTTATGCATCTGAAAGTGATTTACCTTCATGTTGTTTGTTTTGCAATATTCATTACCTTACTGTTCAAAAAGCGTATGAAAAACACCTAATAACTTGCATAATACATATCCTATTTTCAAAAAATATAACTCTTAAACGGTTTATTGGATATAATCTTAATTTTGCAGACATCTTACCCTTAATTTTTTTTATTATGTTTCTGTAGAAAGCTGATCTCTACCCTCAAATTTTGCTAAATAGCCCAGGGTGGTCATATGCTTCCAACTATTTTTCCTCGAATTTTTATTTTTCATCGTTTTTGAAACAAGAAAAAGGAAGCATTTTTTTAGATGCTTCTTTGATATAAAACAGTAAAAAAAACGTTGACTTTTTCCGAGGTTTCATACATTTTTCTTACATTTTTAGATTTTTTGAATTCGCTATATATATTACTTAAGGCGAAACTGGATCCATTTCCTCACTTTTTGGTTTTTTGATTTTTTAAAAAATAAACGGAGCAATATTTTCAAAATCGGTTTTCGTACACATGTAACGTATGGATCAAGGTATCTTCTGATTTCTTTCATGGTGGAAAATGTTTTTCGTTTTTGCAAAAAACATGTTTGAACAAATTCACAAAAAATGGTTTCTGCAAAAATGGAAAACATTTTCCATAACAAAAAAATTCAGAAGATACCTTGATCCATACTCTACATGCGTATGAAAACCGATTTTGAAAATAATGCTTCGTTATTTAATAAAAAATCAAAATCCAAAAAAATGAGGAAATGCTTCCAGTTTTGCCTTAAGTATATGGTTGGATGTAGGCAAACAACTTTTGTTGAACAATTGCATTTGGAATTTCTAACATATTTGTTGGTAAAATTGCTTCAGAAAATTCTTGTGGAACCTCTGGACGAATTTTGAGCAAATTTCTAGAAAAATCTCCGAGATTTCATGTATAACTTTCTATATTCTAAGAAATTCCGAAAAATGTTATTACAAAGTTACTGTTTTTATTTGACCTACAAAATTCCTCTGGGAAATCCACCGAAATACAACAAAAGTTATTAATTTGATCTCTTTTTTTCTCTTTCTAGGTAAGTAAACAGGCAATTCATGCAGTACATAGAAACAACACCGTGTACGTAAGTATATTGATAATGAAATCTACTTCGATGATTGCGATTGAAAACCTGACCTAGCCAGTAGGTTTGCGCAAAGTTTTCAATTGCGAGGCAATTTCAAAAAGAGTGATACAATTTGACTCATAGTTAATGTTCTATGAGCGCTGTAGCGTAGTTTCACTGGGACCTTTACAAGTTAACAAGCACCCAGATTGACCACATTACTTGGCCAATGTTTATTTGCAAAGTTAGCTTTTTAAAAATGTTTTTCTATATTTAGCATAGAACTCCCACTTTAGAGTTCAGTGCGATACCGGGCATTTGCAAGATGGGGCTACAAGAACACACACTTGAAGGGATATTTATCTGTGAGCTCGTTCCATTTGCCTCAACAAAAGTTCGTAACATCCAGTGTCAGTTCTTCTTATTAGCGTCCCCACTGGGACAAAGCCTGCTTCTCAGCTTAGTGTTGACTTTTCCACAGTTAATTACTAAGAGCTTCTCCTGCCAATGAACATTTTGCATGTGTGCCAGGCACGAAGATACTTTTTGTCCAAGAAGGTAAAGGAAATTTCCTTTACGAAAAGTTCCTGGACCGACCGGTATTAAATCCGCCAGCCTTAGCATGGTCATGCTGGATACCCATGTCTTTAGCGGTGCCTATAGGAGCTCTTAGAAAAAAAAAGCCACGCTAAGGAAATTTATGTATTAATGTTCTAATTAGATCAACTGTATTTACACTGAAAAAAGGTTTCACATTGTTTCTATCTGATTTTTAAAGCCAATCTAATGGAAATTTTCCATTGGATATGTGAATTGTTTTTTCAGCGTAGATCTCCAAAATGTTCCTGTAAGGGTTCACAAGCACAAGCGGACGCCTACGTTTCTGATTTTCCATTTGAATTTCAACCAAATTTAATTTCCCTTATGAGTTTCCGTACGTAACACCTCTCCCTATTTATGCAAGTATTCTACCGAAAGCTGAACAAACAGCGTCCCGATAATTTCCTCAGAATCACGGTCGGTCTCGACTGGTGGTGGATAGCTCGTCGTCGCTTCAATCGAGTCGGTCGGATTAAGGAATTCATTAGAAAATGAAAATGAAAACAGTCAACAGTAGCGTAGCAGCAGGAGCAACGGCATCCTGATAGTCGGCACGGCAGAAGCAAAACTCCCCGGGAGACCACACGGTAGAGCTTTGCCACATTATCAACCACACGGACTTCCAACCACCAGAGCCAGCCGAAACCAGAGAGAGGAACAGTCCCGTAGACCAAACCGTAGACAGCCACGTGCTTCTCTGCAACCACACCGCACAGCAGTTGTTGTTGTAGGATATACGTGTTATGCGCTCATTCCGGTAGGAGGTAAGCCGAGAGCTTACCTCTTCCAGGGATGGCCCGTGAGAGACGTGAGCTGCTGGCAGGCAGGGAAAACAGGGGACTGAAAACCAAATCAATTTGATGAGATTGCGTACGGAATCAACTTTTAAATTTGCTCCCATTTTCCGTCATTTTCGTTCGGGTTGGTTATATGGAGGGATCAGCTCCCGAGGAACCGAACCCACTTAGCTGACAGGGAGGGTGATTTTTTTTTCGATGTGACTAAAAGTCGACACGTGGGAACACGTGACGGTCCTTGATGTTTTTTTTTTCGATGCTGGCGATGGTTAGTAGCGTGAAAAGCAATTGAGTTTTGAGTAATCGTTCAGGTTAACGTGTACCATCGAATGGGGTGACTTTGAGATATGCTGTAAGTTTTATCAATCCGCCACATAAAAAAATAACATGGAACGAGCTCACCATCTCAGTCCACGATAACAGAAAGCAAACAAATGATTACGGCTCTTAATGAATCAAGGAAAAATGCACCTTTTTGCTATTCAACAAAGCTTTGAATAGAACCTGCATTATTATGCTTACTTAAATCTTAAACATTAAACAAATGGAACGAGCTCACCACGAGTATTTTTCTAATTTTCTTTATTCACCATCAGATAAATTGACTTGACGCCCCGCATTTTTTTGGCATACTTCCATCCTTAATAAAAATATAGGTTAGGTTTTATTACAATTAATCAAGACAAGTACTACTTGTTTCATTCTTACGTTTCGGCCATTGGACTCGGCCTTCTTCAGGGGATATTAGCTTGCTAATGGAGATATAAACATACCGTCCCTCGTATGTTGCAAGAAGCTTTGCGTTGAATTGCCCTATACTTTTTAAAGATCTTTTCTTTTTAAAAAGCATAGGACAATTCAGCGTAAAGCTTCTTGCAACATATGAGGAACGGTGTAAGTTTATATCCTCTGAAGAAGGCTAAATCCAATGGCCGAAATGTCGGAATTGAACAAGTAGTACTTCTCTTGACTAATTGTTAGACTGAAAAGCCAACCGAAAACAGCTGTGCACTCAGATCTGGTAAACAGTATTTTGAATATTGCATCATGTCTAGAATGTCGAAGTCACCCCATCTTACAGAGAAATCAGTAACCATCAATATGGTGATGATGCCAGGAAAAAGCGCACAGATCTGTCTATATACCTATCAAGCATCCTTACAGCATATTGGGACGATGACATGCCTGTAAACGATTCGTAATCGAGATCAAATTGCCCCCAAGATGGTATTATAATTAATTATGGAAGGGGATTTACGGTGTGATCTGGCTCACGGGGATTTCCTTCACGGAAGGTGTGGAGACTGCTAGGGTGGAAGCAGAATGCGAAAAAGAACAGGCGAAAATCTCCTTTCAGCGTCGTTAATGATTATTATGATGTGTGTCGAGACTCGAAGACTACCAGATGTGAGTGAGGGATGGAGAAGCTGTGTAAGTCGTTAACGATTTTTCGCGGAACAATCGACACGGAGAGTGTCGATTGAAGCGCAATCGGATGTGTGAGTAGGTGCTACGATGCGCGTGTGATACGATCAAGCATCACCTTCAGAAGAGTGTGTAATTTGAAGGAAAGTGGCCCGGAAAATGAAAAATTAAGGTACATTGCCATGGGTGCTTAGGAGGGTGAAGTGTTTCAGCCGTTCGTTAAAGACTCAAGTGGAGCAGCAGACTCCACTGCTCTGGGAGGAGTAATGAGCGAATAATTTAATTTCTCTCATTTCCTTTGTCGGGAGCCCGAGGAGGAAAGAGGCTAATTAGGTACAGTTGGTTGTTCGTTTTGTGTGAGAAGCATTGCTGAAGACCCGCCGGGGAACGCCCGGAGATGGATAAATGATGTTGATTAATCATTACTGCTAACTGGAAGCAAATTGATGGTCGTTCATAACGAATTTTACAGAAAGAGGAGGGGTAATTGTAGATACTTTTCTCCTGAATAGAAAACTCAAGAATTTTTTTGCTAAAAAAATTCCCAGAGAACTTTTTAGAGAAATTATTTAAGTGGTTTCCGTAGGACAAATTTCTGGAGAAACTTCTGAAGTATTCCTGGAAGAATCTCTGACGGTATTTTTGAGAGCATTCCTGAAAGATTTTCTACAGGAATCATCTGAGGAATCATCATTGGGATTGTTCCTGGAGGAATTCTTGGAGGAATCCCCGGAGGAATTCCTGGAAATATCCTCGAAGGAATTCCTGGAGGACTTCCTGGGAGGAATCTCTGGATGAATCGTTGAAGGAGTTGCTGGAGGAATGCCTGGAGCAATTCCTGAAGAAATCCCTGGACGAATTCCTGGGGGAATTCCTGGGGAAATGCCTGGAAGAATTTCTGGAGGAATTTTTGAAGGGAATTCCTGGAGAAGCTTTTGAAGGCAATCCCTGGAGAAATTCCTGGAGGAATTCTTGGAGGAATTTCTGGAGAAATTCCTGGAGGAATCCCTGGAGGAATCACCAGAGCAATTCCTGGAGGAATCCCAGGAGAAATTCCTGGAGAAATCTCAGGAGAAATTCCTGGAGGAATCCCCGGAGAATTCCCGCAGAAATCCCCGGAGGATTCCCCAGAGGAATTCCTGAATCCCTGGAGAAGTTCCTGGAAGGAATCCCTGGAGAAGTTTCTGAAAAGAATCTCTGGAGAAGTTTTTGGAAGGAATCCCTAGAGGAGTTCCTGGAAGGAATCCCTAGAGGAGTTCCTGGAAGGAATCCCTAGAAGAGTTCCTGGAAGGAATCCCTAGAGGAGTTCCTGGAAGGAATCCCTAGAAGAGTTCCTGGAAGGAATCCCTTTTTTTTTTTTTGTTCGGGTGAGCCACTGCGACCAGTATTTAGATCTTTTGTGGCATTACCCGTATCCTTAGTATTTAGTGCATGTCGTACTACTCCATTGCCATTGAGAGGCAATAAAGTATCGATTTCTGTACAGCTCCTGTTTTGTTATCCCAGAGGTGCAAGAAATCGATTGTGATAAAAAGGTACCGTTATCATAGAGATTTAAATCCCAGTGAAAGAGCGCCCCTAATCAAACACAATCTATTTGAATTCTGAGAAAAACAAAACGGTGGTACTGATATTTATCCATGCATCGGAACTCTAGCCCCATCCATGTCTTGCTTCTAGTTTAGTCCCAGGACAACATAGAAAAACCAGGGACTTTAGGCTAGTTGCAAAACTCTGTCAAATTAGAGAATGTGTTCTGCAATAAGAATACACGTGAGTCCTTGAATTACCAGAACTTAACAGTCCTTGATAGGTTAGTACGCAGTTAGATACGTAAAGCATGTTTGTTTTCCTAACATCAAGTGTAGTCTCGGGTGGGCAAAATCCGATTCTTTAACTATCAGCAAGGCAGAATAAATGCAATTTTAGAAACTGTCATTAGTAACAAGGACTTTGTACCATGAATCCTTATTACCAAAACACATTACCCCAACTTGACAAACCGGATGTCACTAGAGTTCGGTTTGGTAGATCTTGAACCATAACGCAACACATAAAGGCGATCTACCTACGTTACGGGCTCCGTTAAAGATCGAGCATATTTTAAACCCCCTCAACCATTCATCCATCAGCACGGGTCGCCTGACACCTTGGATTGGGAATCCCTGGAGGAGTTCCTGGAAGGAATCCCTAGAAGAGTTCCTGGAAGGAATCCCTAGAAGAGTTCCTGGAAGGAATCCCTGGAGGAGTTCCTGGAAGGAATCCCTAGAGGAATTCCTGGAAGGAATCCCTGGAGGAGTTCCTGGAAGGAATCCCTGGAGGAGTTCCTGGAAGGAATCCCTGGAGGAGTTCCTGGAAGGAATCCCTGGAGGAGTTCCTGGAAGGAATCCCTGGAGGAGTTCCTGGAAGGAATCCCTGGAGGAGTTCCTGGAAGGAATCCCTGGAGGAGTTCCTGGAAGGAATCCCTGGAGGAGTTCCTGGAAGGAATCCCTGGAGGAGTTCCTGGAAGGAATCCCTGGAGGAGTTCCTGGAAGGAATCCCTGGAGGAGTTCCTGGAAGGAATCCCTGGAGGAGTTCCTGGAAGGAATCCCTGGAGGAGTTCCTGGAAGGAATCCCTGGAGGAGTTCCTGGAAGGAATCCCTGGAGGAGTTCCTGGAAGGAATCCCTGGAGGAGTTCCTGGAAGGAATCCCTGGAGGAGTTCCTGGAAGGAATCCCTGGAGGAGTTCCTGGAAGGAATCCCTGGAGGAGTTCCTGGAAGGAATCCCTGGAGGAGTTCCTGGAAGGAATCCCTAGAGGAGTTCCTGGAAGGAATCCCTGGAGGAGTTCCTGGAAGGAATCCCTGAGGGAGTTCCTGGAAGGAATCCCTGGAGGAGTTCCTGGAAGGAATCCCTGGAGGAGTTCCTGGAAGGAATCCCTGGAGGAGTTCCTGGAAGGAATCCCTGGAGGAGTTCCTGGAAGGAATCCCTGGAGGAGTTCCTGGAAGGAATCCCTGGAGGAGTTCCTGGAAGGAATCCCTGGAGGAGTTCCTGGAAGGAATCCCTGGAGGAGTTCCTGGAAGGAATCCCTGGAGGAGTTCCTGGAAGGAATCCCTGGAGGAGTTCCTGGAAGGAATCCCTGGAGGAGTTCCTGGAAGGAATCCCTGGAGGAGTTCCTGGAAGGAATCCCTGGAGGAGTTCCTGGAAGGAATCCCTGGAGGAGTTCCTGGAAGGAATCCCTGGAGGAGTTCCTGGAAGGAATCCCTGGAGGAGTTCCTGGAAGGAATCCCTGGAGGAGTTCCTGGAAGGAATCCCTGGAGGAGTTCCTGGAAGGAATCCCTGGAGGAGTTCCTGGAAGGAATCCCTGGAGGAGTTCCTGGAAGGAATCCCTGGAGGAGTTCCTGGAAGGAATCCCTGGAGGAGTTCCTGGAAGGAATCCCTGGAGGAGTTCCTGGAAGGAATCCCTGGAGGAGTTCCTGGAAGGAATCCCTGGAGGAGTTCCTGGAAGGAATCCCTGGAGGAGTTCCTGGAAGGAATCCCTGGAGGAGTTCCTGGAAGGAATCCCTGGAGGAGTTCCTGGAAGGAATCCCTGGAGGAGTTCCTGAAAGGAATCCCTGGAGGAGTTCCTGGAAGGAATCCCTGGAGGAGTTCCTGGAAGGAATCCCTGGAGGAGTTCCTGGAAGGAATCCCTGGAGGAGTTCCTGGAAGGAATCCCTGGAGGAGTTCCTGGAAGGAATCCCTGGAGGAGTTCCTGGAAGGAATCCCTGGAGGAGTTCCTGGAAGGAATCCCTGGAGGAGTTCCTGGAAGGAATCCCTGGAGGAGTTCCTGGAAGGAATCCCTGGAGGAGTTCCTGGAAGGAATCCCTGGAGGAGTTCCTGGAAGGAATCCCTGGAGGAGTTCCTGGAAGGAATCCCTGGAGGAGTTCCTGGAAGGAATCCCTGGAGGAGTTCCTGGAAGGAATCCCTGGAGGAGTTCCTGGAAGGAATCCCTGGAGGAGTTCCTGGAAGGAATCCCTGGAGGAGTTCCTGGAAGGAATCCCTGGGGGAGTTCCTGGAAGGAATCCCTGGAGGAGTACCTGGAAGAAACCCTGGAGGAGTTCCTGGAAGGAATCCCTGGAGGAGTTCCTGGAAAGAATCCCTGAAGGAGTTCCTGGAAAGAATCCCTGAAGGAGTTCCTGGAAGGAATCCCTGGAGGAGTTCCTGGAAGGAATCCCTGGAGGAGTTCCTGGAAGGAATCCCTGGAGGAGTTCCTGGAAGGAATCCCTGGAGGACTTCCTGGAAGGAATCCCTGGAGGAGTTCCTGGAAGGAAACCCTGGAGGAGTTCCTGGAAGGAATCCCTGGAGGAGTTCCTGGAAGGAATCCCTGGAGGAGTTCCTGGAAGGAATCCCTGGAGGAGTTCCTGGAAGGAATCCCTGGAGGAGTTCCTGGAAGGAATCCCTGGGGGAGTTCCTGGAAGGAATCCCTGGAAGAATTCCTGTAAGAAATTCCTTCAAGGAATCTCCGGAGGAATTCCTGGAAGGAATCTCTGGAGGAATTTCTGGAAGAAATCCCTGGAAGAGTTCCTGAAAGGAATTCCTAGAGAAATCACTGGATATTTTCTTCTTCCATTGGAAAGTGCCCGGAAAATAAAATTTTCCTATGCTAACCGTTCAACCTATCGTTTTAACTAATAATGCCATCGCAGTAAAAGATTATAATAAATTCTTAGCTCTTCGAACTGCCAGCTCCTCTATAGACCCAACTAACAATCACTCATTTTACAAGCACCTTTACGACGAATTGATTCAGCATGATGCTGAATAATCTTTGGATAATTTTCAGGCACAACCTTTGTTCGGGTTTTGTTCACACAAATTTGGAGAAACTTTAAAGCATAATGTTGTGTACCAACTGAAATGCTTGTTGTAAAATCGTTTTACAAATATATAGTAAAGCTGTTATTCAGCTTTAGCAAAAATGATTAAAAATAAAAAAATGCAAATTTTTTCAATTTCCACGAGCGTTTATGATTGGAACTTAATGCTGTGAACAAATATTGTGAAATAATAACTACACAGAAATTTACCTAAATCCAGATTCGAACTCGAGACCCGTCGATTGCCAGCCGCATGCCTTCCTATCTGCGCCATCCTTGAGATGATGAATTGCAGCGCTCAAATCAAAACATAAACTTCCCGTGGTTTAATAATGATCAGACTCTGACTCCTATACAGCAGTGGTGAATTAGCACAACATTATGATTAACGACTGAGCAACAGATTTATTCAGCTGTTGTTCGGTAAAAACACGTGTTTTTCATCATGTACTCTGAGTCGAAGTATGATGAAACGAAAGCGCTTGTTTGACTTGTGAAAAACACATTATACAGATACATGTCCTAATTTTTACATGAACTTAACAAGAAGCAGAAACAAGTCTTGTTAAACTATGTTGTAAAGGAATTACTGCGAGTCGAATAAAAATCTTATTAAACGCTTGAAAAGTGTTTTGAATTATCATTGTTAATACCAATACGAAAAGTTGAACATTGGCTACTTTTTCAATTGAAAAAGCATTTGTACAGTAATTTGTACAGCATAATTTTAGTTCAGCTATAATTACTATTATAAAGCAACAATTCAGCATGCATGCTTGTTTGCGGCTGGCGATTGTTAGTTGGGGATATACCTGTTGATCCACCATACAGGAGTCGGAAAGTATGACGTTCTCCAGATTGTTCCCCATCAGAAAAAAAAAACGAATATGATGGTGAATAGGAATATTAAGTGGAATCCCAGGAGTTATTCCAAGAAATCTGTGTAGAAATTCCTGAAGCAACCATTGAATGAACTCCGGAATATTCCTTTAGAAGAATGCTCATAAAAATTCTTGGAAGAATCGTTTAAGAAATTGAAGAAATCTTTGAAACAATAATTGATAGAACTCATCTTGGAATCCTTAACCCTCGAGCGGTCGCGTTGTTGTATTTTGTACAACACGTTGAAAAAAAGAAAAACACGCTTTTTGTACTCAGAATTAACGTGGTGCTAACGGTTATGGCCAAACGAGCGAGTTACGGAAGGTTGAATAACCCTTAAATTCCGGATTTAAATTAATCTTCACAGGACCTCTCAAAGGAGTACTTGATGAAAATTCTGCAGGAAACTCTTAAGATTTTTCTGAAATAACTTATGGAACAATTCCAGATCATGTCTTAGAGGAATTCTTGGAGGAATACTTGGAGGGATCTATAAAGTAATCTTTTGAAAAATTCTTCAAGTAATCCCTTGCAGTAATTCCCAACGGAATTCTTGTAAAAATGTTTGCAAGAATAATAGAAAGTGTGGAGCGGACCTGGTGTGATGGTTAAAGCACGTGACTATCATGCCGAGGACGTGGGATCGAATCCCACTCCTGACAAACTCACAAAATGTGAGTTCTTCCTTCGGAATGGAAGTAACCCGTTGGTCCCGAGATGAACTAGCCTAGGGCTAAAAATCTCGTTAATACAGATAGAAAAAAATTAATAGAAAGGAAGCAAAGAATGAAGCTTTGATACAATTCTCGATGGAATTTGTGAGCATATTCTCGAAAGATTCCTCGAAAGAGTTTCAGAAGGAATCCATTGACGAATTTATGAAGGAAAAATTGAAGGCATTATTGCTGCAATCCTGCTGAAAATAAAGACACGAACAACGTCTTCAGACAGAGGTTGTACAGACTGAATGAAACTTAACACTAGACAACGGACACGATAACACCAGTGTATACGAGAAAAAATATTCATCACTCGGAAGTGAACCCTCACCCCATGGCATGGTACGGATATCTGCTTGGTGACGTCAATCGCACGGCCACAATGTTATATATTGCCCTTTTACTGGCATTTA